>NC_092360.1:19474858-19609637 GCF_030848805.1 Temnothorax longispinosus | reverse complement strand
TGTTTCTTTTTCGCTTTAGTTTATTGTACTAGAGAAACTAGTATATAGAAAGTGTCAGATTCAATTTTAAGTTTAAATATAGAAGGTAGGTATATCTGTGTGGGTGTATATACTGTAATTTATATAGCGCGACATAGATAGAGGATGCCGGTGATATATATATAGCTATAGCTATCTAATACAAGGATATAGATAGATCTAGATGTAGATATTAATATATAGTATGGTTGAGAGAGAGAGAGAGGAGAGAGAGAGAGAGAGAGAAGAGAAGTTATGTACAAAAAAAAAAATATAATATTCTTTTACTCAATCGTATGTATATCTATTTAGTACACTCCAATCAAAGTAAAATGCATACTGAGCGGTACTGTAGTACCGAATGCACTCATTGTATCAACTAGATGTCTAATAGATGTTTTATAGACGTCGATATTAAGATCTAGATAGCGTCGAAATTCAGAGCGTTGAACGTTTTCTATTTAGACGCGTCTATATACTCATTTAGACCGTCTAAAAGGACGTCGATTCAATGTCGATACGATGTACTATTTCCCCAATGTAGGACCCCTTAATACCGGGAGTGCCGTACAAAACAAAGTGGTCGGAAAGTTGTCAGATTCAATTTTAAGTTTAAATATAGAATGTACGTATATATGTGTGTGTATATACTGTATATACTGTATATATATATATGTAAAGAGAGAGAGAGAGAGAGAGAGAGAGAGAGAGAGAGAGAGAGAAGTTATGTATAAAAAATAAAAAAAATAATATTCTTTTACATCTATCGTATGTATATCTATTTAGTACACTCCAATCAAAGTAAAATGCATACTGAGCGGTACTGTAGTACCGAATGCACTCATTGTATCAACTAGATGTCTAATAGATGTTTTATAGACGTCGATATTAAGATCTAGATAGCGTCGAAATTCAGAGCGTTGAACGTCTATTTAGACGCGTCTATATATCTTATTTAGACTGTCTAAAAGACGTCGATTCAATGTCGATCCGATGTACCATTTCCCCCTGGGTTTAGGATCCCCTTAATACCGGGAGTGCCGTACAAAACAAAGTGTGTCGAAAGTGTCGCGCGATCATAAGTGACGATATCGTCGATTTTCGCGCGTGAACGTCGCCGGGTCGTGAGTCGTGACTGTCGTGAAGTCTTCCGTGTTTCGCGTGTAGACACGCATAGACACGGACGACATGTTTTAACATTCGGACGTGTTCCGCCCAAACAAAAAAATTTTTAAAGTATAGCGACTGATATACTGTCTGCTTGCAATTGCCTTTTAGACTTCGCCACTCAACCGTATAACTTCGCCACTCAATCGTATAGTAATCAAACAGTGGAAAACGTTGGCCGTATTGTCTTGTATGTACTAGAGGCAGGAGCCATTAAACTTAAGAAGAAGAAGTGACTGTCGTAAGTGAGTACGCCGGCGGAGATGCGACCATCGGAGAAGAACCGAAAAGAGGAGGAGGGAGGAGGCCTGGGAGGCATCGGGCGACGGCGGAGCGACCATGGGGTGAGTAATTCTTATTTGTTTATTATTTTGCTGTCCCGTGGCGGATTCCGCCACTTTCGAGGTTTAACTCCGGTGCAATTTCAGAGTTCGATCTCCGAGAGATATTACGTCGCGAACGTCGCGTCTCTCTTATTCGCACGGTTGTAATGTTACTACTTGCACGATTATTTACGGATCAATTATCCGAACAAATTAATGCGAAAATATTCAGTCGCGATCGTTTCTTGCTTTAATACTTTAAAATCAGATATCTGTTAAAATAACGTTTTAAAAATTTGCCGGGCGCGATAATTTTTTACTTCAAGTGTCGATTATTTTGGGCGCTATTTTAATGTGAAAATATTTCTATGTTACAGATCAACGCAGTGTTATCTATAACTCTGCTCACTCTCCGCTGTTGCGCATCGGTCGGTGAGTTATTTTTTTATTTCAATGTCGAAGCAATAGATTTGTAAAAATTATATTCCAAATGTAAATAAAATGTATATATAAGAAATGAGAAAACAGTTACGAACAGTCTTTTTCTAACAATTATTAGATATTATATCGAAATTTTTATTTAAAATGATAATGTAGCAATTCTATATACTTAATGTGATGAAATACCTGAAACAAATATATTATTTATTCCTACAGTTATTACAGAAAAAGTTAAAATATTAAAGATTAAAAATATAAAAATATATTACAAAAATATGAACTAATATATTATGTAATCTATTGCCTTGAAATGGATAGGCTCGCGGAAATAATCAACTCTAGAGCCTAGAAAATATTTTTATAATTTATATGAATAAAAGTGGAGGTAGGCTGACTAGGCACGGTCTGTCATCACTGATTTCGACTCGTGATTCTCAGGATTGGACGATGCTCCGTTCGCGATCGCAACGATGCTCGGTTGCCTGTTTTCGGCATTCATAGTAACGTTTCCTGTTTCTAGAGATCTTTTGTGAATTTTCCGCAAGATTTTTTCGGAATGCAAACGATTCGGATGAGGCTAGCGACTCGCTATCACTTCGGTGATTTATCCGGTCAATTATCGGTGTTTTTATATTGAATGGATTGAATACTTACAATTTATACCGTTACGGAGAGGAATCTTCGACGAAGCTCCGATTAATCGGCCATTTTAACTTGTCGAATAATGCCACTTTATTAACATGGATAAAATTACGTGGATTTCTTTTGTTTGATGCATGATGGTTCAGAACAATTTTTTTATACATATAGAGTGGGATCCGCTTGGCGCTCCAAACGCTCTTGGAAACATTTCATCCTTATTTATCAAATGTTAAACAAGGACAAAATAATGCTCTGGACCGTTTGAAACGTCTAGTGGGTCGCGCCCATAATCGAGCGTTTTATCGCGAGCAATTCTGCCTGTTGAGTTAATCGCCGATTAAGTTAACTACGGTGACTGCCGAATACGAGTTAATTCGTAGTTGTTGATACATAAATAAATTTGAGTTATTTGTTAATTCGCTTTTTTGGAGCAAAGGAAATAAAATTTTTCTTGTGTTTTGGTTTTGATAAAGAATAAGTACAATTAAGTAGCATATTAAAATATAATGCCGATGCAGAAATGGCGTCGGAAATAAAATTAATTGAAATAAATATATAGCAGCAATCAATAAGTTAATCAAAGCGTGCTTAAAGTTACTTTTAATCTTTTCCGAGTAAGAAGGAGAAGTGGTTTTGATGTGGTCTTATAAAGCTTTCTTGGTACCTATAGAAAACATTTATGATATTTTATAAATGTACCAGCCAAAAATGATTGGGCGAATCGACGTCAACTCAACGTCGATGCGTCGACAAATAGTCGATGTCAAATATTAGTTGATATTTTTGTCATCTTTAACTTCATCATAATTTTATTGATTTCTATATCTAGGAATAGTTCTGGACTATCTAAGTAACGTCTGTCTGTCTGTCTGTCTGTACGCGAACTACTCATTCGTAGTTCAAAAGTATATGAAATAGGGGTAGAATTTTCCGGGGATGAAAATGTCGCGGCTTTTTTTTTGTTACCGATCTTTTTGGAAACCGGTTCCGAAATTTTTTCAAATTTTACGAGAATTAATTGACCAAATCTCAAAGAATTGTATATGAAGTAAGGGTAAAATATATATATATATATATTGTCCCAGAGAGTGCCACATAAAGTGTATAATTTTTCGTTACCGATCTTTTTGGAAACCGGTTACGAAATTTTTCCAACTTTTCGGGAATTAATTGACCGAATCGTAAAGAATTGTATATGAAGTAGGTTTAGAATATTTCCCGGGAATTGCCATAAAGTGTATCATTTTTCGTTACCAATCTTTTTGGAAACCGGTTCCAAAATTTTTCCAATTTTTCTGGAAATAATTGACTCAAAGAATTGTATATCCTGATGTTTTTGAAACCGCGAGTTTAATTTTTCATTAATGTACTGATTTTCTTGAAACGTTTCCGATTTTTGTTTAAAAAAATCTGCGTGATTTTTTAAAAAATGTACATTAGAAGACGGTCAGGATGATCTATTGCAGCACTAAATTATGAAATGGAGGAAGCTGCAAAGGCCAAAAAAAAATGAATCTTTTTTTTATAATCTTCGGGAATTAAATCGTTCATAAGTCGATTAGTTTTAAATGAAATATGTTGTATGTAGGATTTGTCACCGATTTTCTGGAAACCGGTTTTTCTAATTTTTCGGAAAATAATTGACCGAATTTCAAAGAGTTATTATATATGAAACAGGGGTAGAATTTTCCGGGGAGTGCTATAAAGTGTATAATTTTTTGTTACTGATCTTTTTGGAAGCCGATATCAGAAATTTTTTAAATTTTTTGGGAATTAACCAGTTACTTCAATTCGTGACTGTCACAAGCGATTAAGATTGGTTTTTGGAAACCGGTTACGAAATTTTTCCAATTTTTCGGAAAATAACAAGTAGTTCGCGTCAGACAGACAGACATACAGACGTTTAATATATAGATAGTTGTAGAAAGAACTAAAGAATGTAATAGAATTAGAAAAATTGCTAATAGTAAAGTGGTTTACAATTTCTGTTAAAAAAATATATACGTGATTGCTCCAATTTCCGCAAACTTTGAAATATCAAGCTGAATTTTTTTATGGATAATTTTTTGTTACCAATTTTTAGAAACCGGTTTGGAAATTATTAAAATTTTGAGAAATAATAAGTATTAATTGACCGATTTTTTTGAAACTAGTGCCAAAAATTTTTAAATTTTTGGAGGATAAGTTTAATTTTTTATTAATGGATAATTTTTTATTAATGGATCGATTTTCTTGAAACCGGTGCCAAAATTTTTCTAATTTTTTGTTGATGATTTTGATGAAATTGGTACCAAAATAGCCCAGTAAAATGACTCGAAATTTGTCGATTTCGAGGAAATAATACTGACTAGGCTGAAACTTTGTAAACAGGCTTGTTTTAGGGTACTATTTAACATATTAAAAGTCCCTACGTGTAGACGCTACGTTGCGGGGAGGGGAGGGTCCAAAAGGTCCCAAAAATCAGTTTTTCGCAAATAACTCGGAAAATATCAACTTTACGAAAATTTATGTAGATATAAAAATTGTAGCTTACAAAATTCCGCACAATTTCGTTTTTTATTCAAGTCTGTACGACCAAGTAGAGCAGAGATAGAATTATTTTTAAAATTTGAAGGAATTAATACTGACTGGGCTGAAACTTTGTAAACAGGCTTGTTTTAGGGTACTATTTAACATATAAAAGTCCCCATGTGTAGACGCTACGTTACGGGCAGAGGAAGGTTCAAAAGGTCCAAAATATAAAAAAAAAACCAGTTTTTCGCAAATAACTCAAAAAATATCAATTTTACGGAAATTTATGTAGATATAAAAATTGTAGCTTACAAAATTCCGCACAATTTCGTTTTTTATTCAAGTCTGTACGACCAAATAGAGCAGAGATAAAATTTTTTAAACACCGGTAGTTTTGCGACGCAACAAAAACCCGTACACGCGTCGCGCATTTTTCACTAATATCTCGAAAATGGACTCTCAAATAGAGGCTAACGCGTACGCGCGTCGCGCATTTTTCGCTGATATCTCGAAAATGGACTCTCGAGTCAAGGCAAAACTACCGGTGTTTAAAAAATTCTATCTCTGCTCCATTTGATCGTACAGATTTGAATAAAAAACGAAATTGTGTGGAATTTTGTAAGCTACAATTTTTATATTTACATAAATTTTTGTAAAGTCGATATTTTCCGAGTTATTTGCAAAAAACTGATTTTTGGAATCTTTTGGACCCTCCCCTCCCCGCAACGTAGCGCCTACACGTGGGGACTTTTAATATGTTGAATAGTACCCTAAAACAAGTCTGTTTACAAAGTTTCAGTCCAGTCAGTATTATTTCCTCAAAATTTTGTCATTTTACTGGGCTAAAAGATTACTAATTTTATGGAGATGGCTACTATGGAATTGAAAATTGGGTTTTATGGGGTTCTATTGGTGCTCCTAATTAATGAGTGAGTTTGGGGAGAGGAGAAAAGATTTTGAGCCCGCGCGAAGCGCGGGCGAAAAATCTAGTATACATATACAGAGTGATTCTAAATAAGTGCGAAAAACTTTGGGAGATGATTCTTTGTCAAAAATTAAGAGAGGATCTTTCATGTAAATATATATTCCTATATCTTTTCCTGAAGAGTACACACCTCCAAATTTTCACTTTCCCCCTTTGAGTAGGTATATGTTTGTATGAAAAAACTTCCTTTAATTTTTGACAAAGAATTATCTCCTAAAATTTTTCACACTTATTTAGGATTACCTTACAGAATAGAAGAAAGAGTATAGAAGAAAGAGAAAAGGGGGGGCGGAATTTTACACAGAAACACGGTGTCTACGAATATAATTGATTTATTACGCTCGTAACTCTCTGTTCTATACACTATAACTCTACGCTAGTCGACAAAAATTGGCTAACGCTTTGGACTACCCGGTATGCAGAATTGGTTTGATTCCTCGTCAAAACTCGTCGTCGGTGATAATTAATTATAGTGTATTTTAGCTATGTACACTTTTACTGAGTTAAAAAAATCTCGTTTCCTTATCACCTTCCGCAAAAGTAACTTTAATAAAATAGCTTCTACATTCTTTTGCGAAATTTCATAACAATTTGCTAAAGATAGAGATACAGGGAGGAAGTAGGTAGGAAGAGAAAGAGAGAAAATTGAACAAAAAAAAACGGAGTAAAAAAAGAGAATAGGTGAAGAGCGTTAAAAATCGTGGCACATTATTAGAAACCATGCTTAGTGCTCGCTTAACGTTAATAATAATCGTGTCTTTCTATGTACAATTTGTAAACGCATCGTTAAAGCTAAAGTATATATAAACGTTTACGTTACATGCTACTTAGATATGTGTTGTATACATAATATAAAAAAAGGTGTACTCGTCGTCGAAGACGAAGAACGGGAAAATAATCCCTCCTAATTCTACATGACGAAAATGTAAGAGTGATAAACGGCGTGGGGGCCTGTGAATCCAAGGATCTGTGTAAATCGAGGGATCTACGTTAAGATCAGAAATTTATAGCACCACGGATCTAGAAATAGAACAACATATTTGCGGAACCACAACTCGTACGACGCAAACGCGATTCGTGGATCTGAATTTATTATATTCCGAGCGAATATATTAGTATCTATGTATGTATCTAGATTCGTGGGAATTTATAGATCTGAGGATACCCCTGGAATTTATAGATTCCAAGAGAGCGATCGCGCGATCGCGGATTTATGGATCAAAAGATTCGTGGAATTGTAAGCTCGTGAACTAAAGGAGCAACGCGTTTAAAAAACCGTTTAGATTTGCGATTTACGGATCTCCGGATTTAATCGAGTTCGAATATCTTGGAAAGCGAGAAATCACAGATCTATGATTCAAATAGATTCGACGAATCGTTGTACTGCAACTGACGCGGAGATCCGCGAAAAGATACGTGCATAGATATGTGAATACAGGGTTCGGTACAGACTACAGAGACACAGATCTGTGGATCCAAGGATCCGCGAATCCATACATATTTATATGTGTACATACATATACAAATAATCGATTGCGTTAAACTGGGATGTACATGCTATGCCGCGAGCCTGCTCATCGGCCGAAATACTGCACGGTGTTCCGAAACATTACAAGACATCGCCATCTGCTGCTAATTGCAAAGTCGTCCTCACGAATTCAAACATACCGATTTCGTTTTGTCAGTATGTGTTTGCTGCCCAATAGAGTCCTATTCCTGTTCCTTTCATTTGGGTGATTGTACATAAGTCTCTCAGTGAAGTATACATATAAAATTCATAAGGCAGCATTTACAATTATTAAAAAATGTCGATAATAATTATGCGGTTACAATACAATCAATGATACTACATTTTGTCAAACACGGTGTGTCACCTCAATTTTGTTCGATAATAATTCAACGTCCCACACAGAAGGGACGATCCTAAAGCTAAACATGTTTTCGATTCACAATAACATACGCGAATCTACATCTACGACGTAAAGGTTCAGGATTAAATTGCGCCAAGTTTTAATTTAGCGCTGGATATAAGTTTTTGCTTTTTGTGCTTCTCGCTCTGTGCGACACAAGATCATCCATTTTCCGACATTTGCACGACTCTAGCTCGACACGCGATGCTTCCTCTCGGATCTACGGGATTTCGCGTGAAATCGGTGACGCACACATACACACACGTGAGATCCATGTTTCCGGGCGTCATGGCTGCGTACTTGTGCTGCTGTGACCCACGTGAGATTTCCATACGAGTGAGCGCGAAATCACCGCCGCTCCGCGTCGACGAACAGTTGCTACTAGAGACACTCGAGTCAGAGTCTGACTGAAAAAATTCGCTATAAGAATAAAATAATAATCAGATGTGATTGACTTCTTAAAAGTAGTGGTTGTAGGTCAATGTAACCAGTCGATGACTTAAATTTCAAAGTTATGCTAATTTAGGAAGCTTAAAACTGAATTAAACACGTTTTTTGATTCTACGTAAGAGTGATCTTATTTCTACGTTGTACCCTGTATCTATAAAAAAAATTCATAAAGAAAATACTTGTAAATTCTAAATATATAATTTTTAAAGGTACCACAATAATGGAAAAAATATAATTTTGTATTTTGAAAAATATAGGTATTTTCTGGTACGAGTTATATTACAAAAGTAAATTAGAAATAAAAAAATATAATCAAAACAAATATTGAGCTTTTTCCTCTTTTCTAAAAGCGTGCGATCCTGAAATTAACGTAACTTGCAAATCAAATTTTTATTCGATGGTAAAAGAATCTTTTTTTTGCGTAATATTTTGTGTATATATTTTTGTGTAGTTATAATTAGCATATAATTATTTATACGATTGTTATTAATACAAAATTTGAAATTTTTTTCTCGTCATAACTATGTGAAAGTACTACTCCGGCTCGAGTGCGTCCCTAGGCACTACTCGACGTTATTAACACGGGGGCACAGGAACTTACCGTTAATGCATATTGATACGAAGTGGTGACTAGTAGATTCTCGCCAAGCACTCCGCCGCGTCCGGTCTGCGCGCTCCCGCAGACAGAAGGAGCTCTTGGGAATAGAAAGATAACATCGCGAAGAATGTTGAAGAGGAGACGTAAAGCTGGTGGTTTGCAAAGCCGAGAGAAAATTTCAACTATTTTATGCTTCATCATTGTTAACAGTTACATACGTCGTTTGTCGTAATACAACACCACGATTATTCCGACGCGGCGTGTCAGTCCGACATACGTATAGCCGTTCGTATTACATTTGCAGCGCAAGCAGCGAAACATTTTCTACCGCATTAACGGTCTATTGCCGTTTCTCATTATAGACGGCAGACTTATAAGTGCCGCGTGCATTACGTTGCTCCACGAATAAATAAGCATTTATGAATACTTATTTTGTATTAATCCCTCGCGGTATATGTCATAGGGTATTAAGAAGAGTACTACGTTCTTTGTGTTATTATTGATTGTGAGTATTTAATCGGAAGCTTTATCTCGCTCAACGAAAACTTGAGTTTCAAAAACCAATACCAAATTCCAGATAGAATTTTATTCTTCTTTGACTGTCTCGCGCGTGTGTTTCAGAGTCCCATATAGCTCTACGTACAGAACAAACGCGCAAATTAATTTTAAATGTCAGTTTCATCATCGCGTCTCTTCTTCATTATTCGCGTATATTAAAACGTTATCTTAGAAAGGAGAACGGGAAAAAAGGAATGGGATCACATATATAGAGTGATTTCTCTAAATGCATGCAGAATGTACACCGAGTTCGATGCGGCCGTTCTCGCTGCACGTCCCTCGGGATAGAGGTTTTTTAGAGGCCGGACGCGGCGGTGGACAAAGTGCGCGATTAATGTAAGCGGCGAGCGAAATTCGTCGGACTTATTGGCTGGTCCCAAACGGTTCGACACCTCGTGGCTTTCCGCCAGTGCGGCAGCGGGATGTCGAGTCGCTTGCATTGGTGCGCGTACGCCATAAAGGACTCGCAATAACAGTGCTGGGTCGGGCACTCACACATATCTTGAAGGCAGGCTTTGTAGTACATCGCCGGATTCACCTTTTTATGGCAGGGATAGAAGATCTGTGATTTCAGTCGATTACATAATCTGCAATCACAGAAAAGTAAATTGTTGATGGCATTGTGATAGAAAGTGTAAAGCGTTTATTTCGAAATAGGCATAGAATAAATTTTGGAAACTTTTGTTGGATATTATTAAAACGATAGATGAAATAATGAAAGAGAAAAAATAGTTGCCAGCAATAATACTGTAATTATGTGGATTTAATTAAGAATGTTGGTTTGATAGTTTTATATCTGTATTAATAGCAACTGGCAATATTAAAGCTGTATTTTTTATAAATGTAAATATTACGAATATATTAAAGAATATTAAGGACATTAAAGAAATTATTTTACAGCTATTGCTTGTAGCTATATAAAATTATCTTATAATGAAAATGTTCTTTTTATTTCTGATATTCTGTAGAAAGATATATCAGTAAGAAAATGAATAAGTATTATATAGAATACCGCTGATCTTTTCTTTCTCGGCAACGTCTCTGCCTGGTAGTATTTCCGATTCTCGGGGTTCGGATGCACATCTTCTTGTTAGCACCCACGGCCCAGGATTGGCCAAACTGCTGCGGATCCTGCACCACTCGTCCTTGTCGTACAGTAAAGTCATCTTTGATTTGGGAATTAAAGTTACCGCAAAGACCGCACAGTTGACCTCTGTACGACGAAGGCACGGACACTTCGAGAAAGCTGATACCGTCCCAAAGGACTTTGATTCCGATCCGCGTATTGACGAGCACACTCTCATCCGTACGGTTGATGTCCAGTTGGTTAGGGATGCGATAAGGAACATCCACCTTCTTCCCGTTCACCTTCACTCTCATTTTCTGGCCAAGATTCACTTTCAGATCGCCGATCTGCAACATGATCGCGCGGGATGTAAATAGAACGAAAGTTTCTTCGTTTCATCTATTTTTCGTCTGATTCGATACAATTCTTTTTGAATAGAGCAAGAGAGCTTCGTGTCAGGGTAGACTTTGTCTCGCAATGCCAGTTTATTTTGTCGGAATCTATAGTCTCATTTGCATACAATGGAAAATTATGAATTATCTTTTGAAAAACGTTAAAACCAGTTTTAAATGATATGCTATTATTCAAATAAGTGACATTATTGTATGAATGATGTGATGTTATTCGATATTCGATAAAATTCGAATGCGGTAATGATACTTTATGTAACTTCTTTTATAGCTTTCTTTAAAACCAGTTTTATGATGCTCGGTTCAAGGAAGCGAATGTTTAAATTCGTCTTGTACATACTACAATTTGTATTAAAACCTTCGTGTAATTTAACGCACCTTTATGGCAATAGTTTTGGTCCACGCTGAGAACTTCGTTCTTCTGGCGTCATTGGTCACGCGTATACTAAATGTGTGAGAGAAACAATCGGTAACCAGCTGGTACCTGCACGGTCCCTTGAAGCTATAGAATTTACCGTCGAACGTACGATAATGCGGGTCTCCGAAAACCGTGCAAACTCCGTCACCTAGAGGAATTGATAATTTTAATGTCTTAAATGTGTGTGCGCATATATACCAGTTTTGTAAGGTGTGGTAGCACCAAAAAACTCACGCTCGACACATCGCGGACAGCATTGACCCTCCGGATGCTCGAACTTGGAATTTGGTGGGCAGGGAAAGATTATCGGCGGACATTGAGGCATTGCGCAGCGTACTTTTCCCTGTTTGCAGGTGCATGTCTTGCAGGAATCCAGCTTCCAATTTTCGCCATCCTGCCTAGGACAAAAAAGGTCGTTTATACCACCGATAAGACGAAACGCCGCCCAATGGCAATGTAAATAGATACGAAATGAAAATATCTCGAGGAGATTCAAGCAACAAAATTAAATTTTTACTTAAAAGAATGTTAATTAATTTAATCTCAATTAATTAATTAATTTGGATCAAAATGTTATTATTAAAACAATATTCTTCAGTTTCTAATTAGAGCTATGTATGTCAAAATTTCACAGCTATCTATTCTATATAATTCCTTTAGTTCAGTTTCTCATTTTGCAATCACGTTTGCTCACGCGATGAATAAGATTGCATGACGACGAATAAAAGCGTGATACTCGCCACATAAGTTCTTCCGCCGTAAGAGCAAGAGGCTCTGCTCTCCTCGACGAGCAAGCAATTTGGACAACAGTGGCTGCCTTGCACCTGATGCTCCTTGGGACATTCCAGCACCGGACAAGTGTCTCTTACGCACGAGATCGCCGAATTGATGCATTTGCAGTGCGTGCAGGGATCCGCGTAGAACTCACTGCCCGAGTTGTATAAACGCGTGCCGAGCATGCACGCGCCTTTCGGAGGCGAGAAGAATCTTGCGCTGCCTGTGTGACAAAAGCAGTGTTTTTTTAATCCTTTAACTTGAATATGCGCTACCACAATTGATCGCGCTATAAGCGAAACGTTTTCTGAGTCGTTTTCTTGTTGTGTGGTAATTACGCGAATTATTTTCTCACGCATAAAATCGTATCGAATCTATGTACAATCTACAGTGAGATACATATGAGTATCTAGAGACAATGATATTTGTAAATTTGATATTAATTTTATGTGGTATTTTTTAATTTATGCAGTCTTGACGCTATCACTCGCATTTCTATCCGACGTAATTAATATATTTCATATTTTCATACTTTGCATTATATTTTAATACAGAATATGAAAGTTGTAGTAAGATATGCACAGCTAAATGGTTGTAGCGCGTATATTCTCGGATGGCTAGATGACAATCGTAATATTACGTGCGGCTGGTTTTTACGCAATTGCGACATTGGAAAATAATCAGATTCGTATAAAACCGGTTCGCGCAATATCTCTGGTATTGTAAGAGAGATCGGAATGACCTATAAATTCAAAGTGACTTTAATTGTTTGTGCAATTGCCTAGAAAATGTTCCTTTTGAAAAATGTTGAAATAAAACTCCGATCACTACTTATATATATTAATTTGATCGCTCGACATCGAAATGCTTACGCAATAAAGCAATCTAATATCTTTATACGAGGTTATAATTAGCAAGCTTATACGTCGTAAAAAAAAAAACAATAACGTATTATTACTGAATCCAAATTGAAAATAAAAGTAAGAATAAAAGTAATAAAGCGAAAATATATAAGCGAATAACAATACGAAATAGATTTCCTTCTTTTTAACTGCTCAATTCGAGGATCGTTATTTTGGAAACAGATAATTTCTTTTCGGAGCAGAGATGCGATATTCATCTCGAATAATGAAAGTTATGTAACTCCTTTCACCTCGACAGTGTGGGCAGCATTCCCCAGATTCATCGACGATCCTCGAGGCAGGACAATTGAGCGTCGGACAGGCTTGCTTCGCGCAGGTGAGATGCCCCTTGTTGCACTTGCAAGTTACGCATGGATCCTCCGTCGTTGTCACCGACCTGTCCTCCGTTACTTTCTGTCCATTTACTAAGCATCCTGCAAAACGCGACAAGATCGAACATTTCGCGCTTATTGTTTGCTTATTTTTCTCTGTAACGTCTTCGGACGCGTTAAAAAATATTAATTTATGCGAAATGCAGAGACGCAACATAGAAAAAGATCACAATTGTACTATTTGTATGATCTCAGAGAATATTATGACATGTTAAAGATGTCTAAAAGACGCCTTATACTTTTATAAGACATTTTATAAAACTATTAGAAAGATGTCTTATGACGTCTTTGAAGTATAGACGTTTTATTTTAATTAATTTAAACGACCACTTTTAGACATATTCTAAAATAAAAATTAATAATGCGAAACGCCGTTAACAAAAGGAAAAAGACGACAGAGGAGCTAGTGTTATGCTTGATGTGAATCGGTATATAAATAATTTAATATTTATATACTTTGATAACAATCTGTCTGTTACGACGCAGATTGCCGTTTTGTCGTTAGCAAAGTTATGTAAGTGTTAAATCATTAATATACCGATGTATCTCAGATAATTCCAGCTTCTGTTTCGTATTCTTCCTCTTGTTAACGCGTTTCCGAACAGCTTCGCCTAAGATTGTTGTGACACTAAATAATGCAAAATACCTGATGAGTACCAGATTAGCTGGCAGTAAATATTTTTATAGGCTATGTTATATTCAAATTGGCCGTATCATGTATTTTAATCTGTAAACGTTATAGTCGATAATGTAAATTCTAAATATCTGGGTATATTCCAAAAAATGTCTTATAAAAACCAACTTTCAGACGTTTATTCGGAAAGTTTTTACGACGACTCCTGGTAAAGTTTTAAAAAAAACCGTCTTAAGAAAAACGTCTTTTAGACATACATGTTGTCTGGGATGTGAGATCTTACTGAGACATTGTGTTAAATTTACGTGGTTACGTTATTCCGAAAAAAAAAATGCGAAAGAGAACGTTACAACATACACGTTATCGTCCGTACGTTTTTCGTCGGATAGAAGCGGCGCTGTAATTTTCAATCATTATCGTTCTCCCCTCGTTATATCGGCGGAACATTCCAGTCTTAATTGCGCGGCGGGATGCATTCAGGGGATCGTGAGAAATATTTGTGAGATTGGCGTGGGTAATTAGAAGCAGCAGCAGCAGCAGCAGCAACATCAAAGCGCGCAAAAAGGGAAGAAGAAGAAAAAAAAGTTACGCACCTTCGCATATGGGACAACATTTGCCAGGTGGAGGCGCTTTCGGATGGGAACAGGGCGTGTAACACCGTAGTTTCGATTCGGTGATGACGCCCGCTTTACAGACGAATATTCGGCAGGGATCGTTCTCCTCCGTCCATTCCGTGTCCGATGCGTGGTAAATTCCGTTCTGTATGCATCCTACGATACGTAAAAGTCAACTGAAGTCCTCTAAGTACAATTATTTACACATATGCTATCGAATTAAAATTAAGTTAGACAAGACTATTGTTAATTCGAAGATGGCATATTCGGAATAAATTCGGACGCACGGAAAAAGTATTAAGATAACATGCTTAGTTACCTGATCAATGTAGAAACAATGACCACTTTTGCTTTTTAGAGTAATACTGTTCTTAGATTTTATTCCTTATATTTTGCGATTTATCTTTATATTTTCTCGGCGTACTTCAAACACTTTCCGGGTGGATTTCGTCTGCGGCAGGCGCTACGCGGCAAGCGCGGACTTACGTCACTATTAGCATAATTAATAGTAGACGATAACGAAGACCGCGCATCTGTCAGTTACATTTCGTAAACAGAGACAGCCGCGAGAGGCTGTGACGCTAAAGTTCCTCGGGTTTATCATCGTGTCGGCAAACAGAAGTGCCTTTGTGCCCCGGGAACAATGCTCCGCCGGCCGAGCATTCCGCGAGTTTTCGCCTTTCCTTCTTACCGCCGCCGACATACTCTCCCTCTCTCCCTCTCTCTCTCTCTCTTTTCCATTCCGGTCGCGGCGCGGGCAAGCTCGAGCCAATTAGAATGATTAGGATAATTAGACGAATTAGACGGACAAGCATTCTACCTGTGCATCTGTGGCAGCACTCGTCGTCACGCGGATCCAGCAACGCGTAGCAACCTTCGATGTTCGGGCACTGTTGCTTCAAACACTCCACGAACCCATTCTGGAAAGGAAGGGGACGAAAATTTATTTCTCTTGCTTATGGACAGGAGAGTACCTACACGAGGTGATTCAAGAGTCGCACACTTTCTATCGGCTTTTTATACGTCAGAGAAAATGTCAACTTCTGAGATAATCTGTAGATTGTACATTTATGCGTGAGAGAAAAGTTTTGATTTATTAATAATCCTGTACAAGGGTAAGGAATATCTATTTTGCCATAAATATGATTTATTACAGACTCTCGGGATATAATCCGTTGGATCCACGGGATAATAGATTCAAAGTTGATGACTTGCTGAAATTAGCAATATTACTCGCGCGGATTCGTCGAACAGATCATTTCGTCACATTTTGGCACGAGGAAAAGTCGTGATGCACGAGCCGCGAGGGAAGAATGTGGACACTCGAAATAAAACGTATTATGAATCGGGAATTTGGTCGGCGATTGAGTCACGCAGCGGCGACAGCGAAATTCCGGCTTGATTTTTTTTTATCGCTCGTCTTGTTCCGATTTCTCGTCCACGTTATCGCGTTCCAGTAATTATTTCTCTGGTTTTCGTTATCGGCTTCTATAATTAAGTCTTTACGGATTTATCTTCTGTCAGAATTACGTAAACTAATTTAACGTGGGTCGGACGGTCACATACATACGAGACGCGCGAGACGGACCTAATTAGGCATGCCGCGAAAGAAAGATCTCAGCTTTTTAGACTTCCTCGCATAAAACTGACGTTTTTACGCAACATGCTCGAAAATTAATTAATCATTTCCGTAATAAACGGGCGAGAAGATAAAAACAAGCAATATACCAAAACGACTAGATAAAGACTTAGGAAAAAAACAAAGCTCAGTATAAAAAAGTATCTCGCAATTACATGTGTAATAATTAAAAATTCACACATAAATTTACTATTAAATCTTTCAATCGTATTTCATTATAATATTACACATTAGGGGAGAGTTGGCAAGTACCGCGCGGTTGACAATTCCGCGCCATTGTTTATCTCAATAACTATTTGTATTACGCGCCTACAATGATGTTAATATCATAGAGTAACACGAAATACCCCACCCGCATGCGCCGTCAATGCGTTCCGGCCGTCCATGTAAACACAGTGCGCTCTGGAAGCTTCTCTGCTTGCTCGTTGCAATTTTGCTGGTAGTTTCGATAAAAGGTGAGTAACATAATATTTTCATTAGAGAAATAATCCTGACGGATTTGATAAGCTAAAACACTATAAAATTAGGTTGCAAAGTGATTTTAGAAACACGCGTTTCTTTTCCATATATTTTAAGGTTGTAAAGTGAAATAATTGAGTTTGATAATTTCACGCCCAAAGTTGAAATTTTGAGACTGATTGAATTTTGGAGACTGATAAGATTTTAAAGTTGTTTTTGCAATTCATAGACAATAGGTATAACGATAACTGTGTGTTAAGAGTTACCAAGACTTTTTAGTTTACAATGTAAGGTGCTTACAGAAAAGATCGTTGCTTAAGTTTCGATTTGAATTTATAATGATCGTTATTTATTAACACATTCACTTATTTTTATATGTAGGTACCTACTAGACGATATTAATGCATAAATATAAAAAAAACACTTTTTTATTGTGTTCTACTTCATGTCACTAGCTGAAGCCAGAGTAATTTTTATAGGCACGATATTATCAGCCCAGTTCGGTAATACCGCGTTTTCTCATTTTTTGAAAAATTGTTAATATTTCAGTTTGTGTTTAACTTTCAACATTATTGCTATGATATATGGATAGCCAAATAAATGACCTATCTAAAACTGCAGTTTGTTTTTTTGAAGCATTTCTGAGCTTAGATATACGCTTCGGTTCTTAGGGGCTCGGTAATTGCCAACTCTCCCCTACTACAAACACATATGTATCTAATGTATCAGTATCTTTTTGTATCGTTAAATGATAATTATCATGAGGTTTTATTTTTATTACATTATAGTTATATAGGAATATTTTTAATGTACGAATAAATAAGTACATTAGTGCAATAGGAAATTAAATAATTTTATAAACAACATAGCAATAAAACAGTTGAGAAATTAATAAACCATCTGCACGCTGCGATAGGAAATGTGAATAAATAAACGCGCCAACATTCTAAACTAGCTAAATGTTCGTTCGTTCGGGCATCACGATTTATGATCGTGTCTCATAAATCGCGAGTGATTGATCGCGGCCGACCGCTTCAGCGCAACAAACAAATAATTATGTCACACGCCGCCGCCAGCATGCCGCTCGTTGCGGTAGCAGCAGCAGCAGCAGCGGTAACAGCAGCGGTAGCAAAGCAACGGCGGCGGCGGCAGCAGCGGGGCGAAAACAAGAAGCCTCATCTCGGTCGGCCACAAGTCGACGAGTCAATGAACCAAACGCGCAGATAAATCGCCGCGGTCGCGCTAAGATCATTCGCGATGCAGTCGGTGCGCGTCGGGAGATGTGCATCGAGGCTACGGCGCGGCGGCGCGTCATAAGATGCACGCGCGCGGCGCAAACGAGCGACGTGCGAGCCGACGACCGACGTCTGTGTATGCGCGCGTGTACAACCGCGAATCGATCGCGTCAAACGGATTGATGTGGAAATTCCTCTCTTTGACGGTTGACCTCTCCCGAACCAGGCCAAGCTACTTTAACCCCTTTAACCGTTCCGTCACCACATGGCGTTGCCTCGTCGCGTTTGATAACGACACACAATCTACAAACTGGACTATGAAAATGGTCACGCAGCGTCTCCGTCTCCCTCGGCCAGCTCGGCCTCCCTCTTCACCTACCCGCGTCTCCTCTCTTCTCCTTTCCCTCTTAAGAGAAGAACCGCCGTATCGGATACGACCAGGCCGACTTTTTCGCGATTCCCGCTAGTCTTGTCGGCGCGTCACTCGATACGTACATACGTGTTTCTCGCCTGCTACTCCCCTGTTGCGTTCGCATTCCTCTTTCGCATTGAAACACTTGGTCGCGTTACGATGTTACGATATATGGGACGTCCCAATAGTCTTCGTCGAATCCGAAATCGATTTTTTAGAAGATTTATATAGATTATAATATTTCAATTTTTACATTTTTCAATCACGTAGAGTTCGATTTATTATAGACTGATAATTAAACCGAGATAAAATATCTCCCTGTTAAATTTCCGAAAGGTTAAACTTATCTGTCTTATCAAATTTACGGCATAACTTATTCAATAATTCCCTGCGCTATTAGATGCCGATTAGCGTGTTCGGATGCGCGCGGTTTACCTTGCAGATACAGCGGAAGCAGCTCGTGTTCAGGATCTTATCGACCGTGACGTCTTCCCCCTCGATGTCGCAGGTCTCCCGGCTTCCTGTAATCGAACAGCAACAATCGTGATGAAAAGACTGAATAGGTAGAATACACGCGCGCGCTCGCGCGTGATATCGGTTTTATATCGCACAAATATCCCGGTGAGCGCGATAGAGACGCTATAATCACAATGCAGCATTCCAATCGATCGACCTTCGTATGCTAGAGGCTTCCTCGTTCCTTCATACACGTACGTGAGCCGAGCGCTCAAAGATTTACTGTTACGTTTTGGATGACGATCGTGGATCGTAGATCGGTTATAATAATCGTTTCTAATAACGGTCTAATAAGGCCCAGCGGTAATTCAGTCGCTGAATTAGATATACGATGTACTGAAACGCTTTAGAAATTGCGAACAAGCGAAATGCCGCTTTCTCCGTAATTAAATCGCGATCAGAATTGGAATTAAGTAATTTACAAGTTAAGCTAATTTTAGATGGCACGCGATAGATTTTATCCGGTGACTTTTCTTTCGGAATAATCTTCCGTGGATGTGAGATTATGCGAGAAACATATTTCGCAAATATTTTTCAATAAATTGACAATGAGATGGACTCTTCTAATAACAAGCGGGCTTTTTAACTTCGTTCTCTCTCACTCTTGTTTACCGCCCTACAAAAAATTAAGCGCGACAACGTCGTGAACGTACCTTAGGACGCACCCCAGTCGTTAAATTGTCCATTTCCCAGCGAAAATCATGTCGCGCTCCGCTGCTAGGTCGACGAAGCCGCCATCACCAACGTCCCTCCCGGTTCCCTCGCGCACGTATTCCTGCACACTTTAAGCAACTTTTCTGTAAAACTCCAGCCATTTTTCGCGCCTCTCTCTTTCTCTCTCTCTCTCTCTCTCTCTCTCTCTCTCTCTCTCTCTCTCTTTATTTATTTATACTCTCGAAACGTAATCCGCCGGATCGTTAAATTTTGTAACCAAGTAACGCTTGTTCTCTATTTTCAAATTCCCATTCGAGCAGATACGAGAGAGCGCGCGTTGTTATTACTGTTTGTGGCTCTATTTCTTTGTACTTTTAATTATTTATTCAGGCGAAAATCACATTCTAGAGCAGAATAAAATATTGCCTTTCTCACTTTTCTTTTTGTCTCTCTCCTTCTCATACGTCCTCCTAATGGAGACGATAAGTTTTTCTCCTCGAGAAAGCGCTTTGCGTACTCTGTCACTGCTCTCAGAGATTTAACGCGTCGTGCAGTTTTCGAGGCGGATCCACGTCGTTTATCCCTTCCGACTCAATTATATCTCTTCACGAAAAATCTCACGAGAGAGGATCGACTATTCGCTCCGTTGACGATTTTTCAGACGAACGATTGCAAAATTTCCGAATACTGCCACTCTCTATCGAGGATGTTTCAAGATCTACATTTTTATTATGCGTGACTAAATTGTTCGATTCTAAAATTTAGTTCTGTTTTAACAAGTTTAAGAAGCTTACATCTATACTTTTATTTTACAACGCCAAGAAAAAATGCAATAGTAGTTTAGAATAACAAATTGTCAAAAAAATTTAATATTTATAACATCTTAAAATCAATGGAAGTATTTCTGCGAGATGCGTAAGAGAAAAAAAGATAAACACTTAATTTCGATCAATTTATAAGTTGATTTAAGAAGTCGATTCGAGAGAAGAATTGATTTAATAATTTCCTTACTTCTTTATTAAAATCGACAACTTAATTTTGTAATAGTGTCATAAAACATTATTGCGCAAAAAGCAAGCAAAAATAATTGATTA
The DNA here is from genome assembly GCF_030848805.1 of Temnothorax longispinosus. Taxonomy (NCBI): domain Eukaryota; kingdom Metazoa; phylum Arthropoda; class Insecta; order Hymenoptera; family Formicidae; genus Temnothorax; species Temnothorax longispinosus. The sequence goes on along the minus strand of NC_092360.1, from coordinate 19,588,815 downwards.
TTGATTTCAGTACGTCGAGCGTAACTTTCATAACTTTTCTAGAAACTCCCCGAAGATGTATCAAACGCCAAAGTGAAAGCGATTAGTATTGTGACTGTTAAACAGGTAGTGAGACATCACGAGAGCTCGCAGAAATCACGTTGTAAAAATAAATGGCAGTAGTCGATCAGCAACCCCTCGTTCGTTTTCGAGACATTAATGCTAATATTATTAATATAAATGACAGTTATCATACTCTTCTGTTGCTTTCGTTAATTATTGGAGAAAAAACTTCGACATGTTATACTTCAAAGTGCGTAGGAATGCGTGTGCAAGAAAAGTTGGTTGGCGCCCGCGACCGTTTCCCTCTAAACTCTTTCCTTCTTTCTCTCTCTTTCGTTTTTACTTATCTGTACATTCCTTTCTTTCATCTCCCGGTTTACTTCGTTCGTGATCTTCCACGGAAAAAGCGGCGAAACAAACAAACGTGTAACAAATCGCGAAACATTTGTGCTTGCCGCATAAATTTAAAACAGTTTTGCATCGCAGCCTCTCTTTCTTTTTTTATTTTTCTTAATTATCTTCTCTCACCTTTCCCCATACGTATTTTCTTTTTTTCTTTTCTTTCTCTTTTCCATCTCTTCCGGGTGCTTTCCTCTTTCTTTCTTGCGCTCCTCGAGCTGTTTGCACGGTTAAAAACTCGGAGAGCAGTCTGAAGAGAGCGCGCAAAAAGTGACATAAAGCTCATGCCGTTCATACCGTCAGATACCAATTTTACGTGTGCGATGAACGTAAATGAATTTGTACGTTCGAGAAAATTAGTACTTTGTTCGCCACGATAATTGTACACAAGTCATATCTGCATGGAAGCCATATATGCCCACATATATGTAAAAGAATTTTATTTTTTATTTAATTTATATGATTTACAATAAAGAATGCGAATTAAGTAGAAAATTATCATTTATATGCAAGTGTCATAATTCTCAAGAAAATACAGACGTCGTCGGTATACATATATACACACGGCAATTAAAGCGTTAAATTGAAATTGAAATTGAATTTCATAAGGTATATAAAATATTAAATTAAATTCTGTACTCAGAACTATAATTCTGTATTCATAATTATAATTATAAAATAGAGTTTCTGACTTTAATGATAGAGAGATTCGAATTGATTTTATCTCACAATCAGAAACTACTTAATCGCGCGCGCGCATTTTCTGAGTTTTCAATTAAATGTCTTAAAAAATAATATTACTTTTAAATTCTATTTATTAATCTAGAGAGTTTCTAAGTTATCCCCTCGGTTATCCCCAACATAGCTTAATTTGCATATTAACAATGTCATTCTTTTCTTGATGATTAGTTCTCATTGCCAACTGCGACAGCAGAGCAATTAAGAACGCGATGCGTTAACTTGTTTATTAGGCTACAAAAAACTCATGTATTTAATCCTAAACTCGACAACACGAAAGAAATAAATCAAATTAAAATATGAAGTGTAAAAAAATTAATCTTTTACTACTTCCTTTACTTGATTTTACTGTGGCATATCGTATTTTATGAAATAGAAGAGATTTTTATAATAATTAGATTAGGAGAAAACAAGTGCACGAATTTAAGTTACATATTGTATTGTACATTTTTACATCAAATATTTTTCATATTGTATTTCAACTGCAAACAAGAATCGGTACAGGTGCAGATAACGAAAGATATCGATGCCTTATATACACTGTCGAGTTTAGGATTAATTATCGGACGAAACGAAGCCGCGCTGCGTGAACCTAATCGGTCTCGGGCGGCGCTAATGCGGCGCTAAAACAGGCGCTCTCGATACGAGATACGTCGGCATCCCGCGGCTCCGTCGTATCAGAAACATTTATGGAGCTCGTACTTCGCTCTCGCGACTTCCACGAAACAGCGCGGGTCGGTCGATGATTAGCCCCGGATAGGCAGCGCGGGAATGCAATTTCCTGAAAAGCACGTCGCGTCGCTCGTCCTCGATTACGCCGCGCGAAGAGAGTTCCCGCTGACGAACGCGGACAATTTCCGAGATGCACTTAGCCACGCCGCGCCATGGCGCGTTGCGAGTTGCGACGCACAGTCCCGAAAAGGGACGCGGAGGGAGGGACAAGGGGAGATTTACGCACTCGTTGCACTCGGCGTAAGTGGCCGTTCAGGCCGAACTTACCGCTCGTTGTTCCGCGCGGATACGGTTACGCCCGATGTAATTTCCGACGAAAATTACGCACGCGCGCAAAAGAGTATACCCAGGATGCAGTTACCATCGTAAATTGAGCTCGGCCGGACTGACCTCATGAAATCGACTTTATTGTCGCTGACCGATATCTTTCATAATACGCGCAATTATCGATGAACGATTGTAAGCCGCGAGAATAAATCAGTCGTCCGTTAAGAGACATCGATCGTCGAAATCATGTCGCAGCTGTATTATTTGAATAAGTAGTTTGGAAAAATTATACGAGGATAAATAACTTCGACTATACAGTTCGACTACAGTTATACAGAAATGTTTGGTATTTTACAATTAGTCAAGATTCGATCTTTTCAATTCTTGATTATAAAGTCCTTTTTTATCGCAGATCTGTGTTAAATCATTTCATTATGAATATATGAATTCGTGAATGAGTGAAGTATTAATTCGACACAGTCTATTCTGTTCACGGACACACATGAGTCATGCAACGAAGAACACGGCTGATTCTGTATGTATAATTTTGACGAATATTCGACAATTTATTGTCCGACTTCACTTTGACTATTGGTCCATATTCATGGGTGAGATCTACTGTATTTAATGTAAATCAATGCGTCGACACTGTTTCTTTTATGGATATTGATACGAGACATTTGTAATGCGTTTAGTTTTTTATTGTTCTGAAGAAGGCCAAGTAAGGCACGAAACTGGGGGGGAATTCACAACCCAAAATTTTGTACACCAATGCCGATTTTTGGCATTGCTGTAAAACACTGCCGACATTTTCGTACACTGCCGACAATGCTTAGTCAATACCTACAATGCCGTCAATCCTATATATAAATAATATAAAATTAAGGCAATGCCATGAAATTATCAACACTGTCGCGTACTGCCCATTATTATACGCCAATGCCACCTCTATCAAGTTAACCCCCCACTATTGCAAAAAAATCCGCACCTATTAAAAAATTTAGTGCTATTTATGTGCTGTTGCTCTAGTCCGGATTTTGTTGCTCAAGCCGTTTAGCAAGAAACGGCGATCAAAATGGGGGGGGGGCAGCTTATCGTCATAATAAAAAACCTATATAGAGTACTCAAATCCAAAAAACAAATACACCAGAATTTGTTGCTTTTTTGTTGCTCCAAGATAGCGTGAAAACATTTTGAAATATAACGTTTTTTAGAAAATACGGTAAGGGAGACCGGGGCTAACTCGACACCGGGGCAAACTTGACACTAGGCTCTTTGCCAATTTAAATCTATCGTAGAAACTTGTCTTTCCTACTGTAAATGCGTCTTTATGTGCCAGTATTATCAACGGAATTTGGTAACATTCTGAGTTATAGTGTAATTTTTAACGCGACATAAGCGTTTTTGATAGTGAAAAGTAATTTTTCTGATCTTTCGAAAATGGTCTACTCTTTCATCGAGCTTTCGGGCAAAACTAAGCGACGTACAGCAAAATTTCCTTAAGCAATTTTGTACCTGAAGGAACGCTCTTTAAATGTGTACCATTAAATTTGCTTGAAAATTTTAATTAATTGTTGAAAATTGCTTTGAAAAAAATTGTGTCGAGTTAGCCCCGGTCTCCCACGTATATCCGAATACTTAACAGCACTATATTGACTAGATTTTAAACAACGTTATATTTCCAAAATATTTTTACGCTATCTTAAAGCAACAAAATAGTAACAAATTCTGGTATAAACGTTTATTCGATTTGAGCACTCTATATATATTTTTTTCGCATAGGGAGGGGTCAGCTTGACACAGAAATTCTAGCCCCACCACATACTAAAAAACACATATAGAGTGCTCAAATTTAAAAAAACAATACACCAAAATTTGTTGTTTTAAGATAGCGTAAACAAATTTTCGAAATATAAGGTTCTATAAACAATGCCACTAATAAATACTGCATCTTTGACCGTTATCTACAACTTCGATGGCTAAAAACTAAGTAAAAGAACTTGTTGCTTATTAGCTCTTTTTTGTCTTAAAATATTCTATGGACCGTGCCCTATCAGAATATGCAACTTACGATTTTGTTGCTCGCCCCTAACTGCAAATAAACAAATTATTTATCTCCGCGTCGACCTTTATCTACAACTTTGATGGCTAAAAACTAAGTAAAAGAATTTGTTGCTCGGCTCTTTTTGGTCTTAAATATTCTATGGATCGTGCCATATTAGAATATGCAACTTACGATTTTGTTGCTCGCCCTTAACTGCAAATAAACAAATTATTTATCTCCGCGTCGACCGTTATCTGCGACTTCGATGGCTAAAAAAACTAAGTAAAGGAATTTGTTGCTTGGGTCTTTTGTTATTAAATATTCTACGGACCGTGCCCTATCAGAATATGCAACTTACAATTTGTTTCTCGCCCCTAACTGCAAAAAAAAAAAACAAATTATTTATCTCTGCGTCGACCGTTATCTCGTTATCTGCGACTTCGATGGCTAAAAACTAAGTAAGGAATCTGTTGCTCGGCTCTTTTGGTCTTAAAACTATAAAGTAAAAGAATCTTTTACTTATTGTTAGTTTTTAGCCATTGAAGTCGTAGATAACGAGATAACGGCTGACGCGGAGATAAATAAATTGTTTATTTGCAGTTAGGAGCGAGCAACAAAATCGTAAGTTGCATATTCTAATATGGCACGATCCATAGAATATTTTAAGACCAAAAAGAGCCGAGCAACAAATTCTTTTACTTAGTTTTTAGCCATCAAAGTTGTAGATAAAGGTCGACGCGGAAATAAATAATTTGTTTATTTGCAGTTAGGGGCGAGCAACAAAATCGTAAGTTGCATATTCTGATAGGGCACGGTCCATAGAATATTTTAAGACCAAAAAGAGCTGAGCAACAAGTTCTTTTACTTAGTTTTTAGCCATCAAAGTCGTAGATAACGGTCGAAGATGCAGTATTTATTAGTGGTATTGTTTACAGAACCTTATATTTCAAAAACTTGTTTACGCTATCTTAAAGCAACAAATTTTGGTGTATTGTTTTTTTTTTTTTTTTGAGCACTCTCTGAGTTTTTTAGTATGTGGTGGGGCTAGAATCTCTGTGTCAAGCTGGCCTCCCATGCGAAAAAAAATATACAGAGTGCTCAAATCGAATAAACGTTTATACCAGAATGTGTTGCTATTTTGTTGTTTTAAGATAGCGTAAAAACATTTTGGAAATATAACGTTGTTTAAGATGTAGTCAATATAGTGCTATCTATTAGGTATTCGGATATACGTATTTTCTAAAAAAAACGTAGGGGGCGTCCACTGCCGTACTGCCGAGTCAATGCCGGATAAAATTCGGACACTGCCTTAGCAATGCTATGCAATACCTCCTGCACTGCCACTGCCACATGTCATTAATACCACTCCCCAACCACTGACGACAATGCCGTCAATATTATAGGCCACTGCTTACTTTTTTCAGTCCACTGCCGAAATTTGTACACCAATGCCGACTGTGAATTTCCCCCCACACGAAACGTTAACGACTGTATACTATTATTGAAATTATTAAATATAATTTTAACATCTTGTAAGTAAATGCTCGAAAATTGGCCGTTTTAAATTATTTAGCTATTCTGTCTAGTTTACTATTCTTTAAACTGAAAAAAATTGTACTGTTATTTTTGTGCTTATATCTTTTTAAAAGACATTATTTCAAAAGATATGAGAACGGAGATGTAAGAAAAAAATTTTTTTTGTAACGCAAAATAGTCACTTAAATAATTTCTACATAAAAATTTTATTAATCACATTATCAGTTGAGCGGTAAAATAGATGATAAACCAATACGCACGACTCTTCTACGCGATACATATATACATACTATATTTGCCCATACAAAAAAATACAAAAAAGTAATACAAAAAATAAGGAAATTACCCCAGAAATTACAATAAAATATCAAGATTAAAATGTTTTTCATAAAATATTGGCTCAAATACTTTCATATGAATCAATTTAACTACAAAAAACAGATGCTTAATAATTATAAAACATTTGATTAATCCTTTGTATCCATAATAAATTTAAAGAATATATATACATATGTATATTCGATACGCCTCAGAAATACTTTAAAAATACTGTTTTGTAATTTCAAATATTTTTAAAAAATCGTGATTCCTATACCTTGTAATATTACGAATATTTCGTAACTACACTCTTCAAACGGCTCCCGCGAAGTTAAGGTAAACGCGTAAGATTCTTGAAAAAATCGTCGCAAAATGGCACACAGAGAGTGCTTAAAAAAATTTTTTTATGCGAATTTTCCTGACTAATTTACCGGTAACTCGCATAAATTCGCGAATGAACAAAGCGTTCCGCGAGGCGGAGACGGCGACCTGCTCCGCTCGCGATGACTCGTACGAGCCGTGAGATTCGACTCGATTCCGGCGCAAATAGAACGGCAGATAATGGAGATAGGCTAAGAATAGAGCATTTAAAAGGCGTAAATGGAGCGTAACGGGTTCGCACGCGCGCGAATGCACCGCGAGATATAGCAAAGCAGCTGGAATCGGGAATTCGATCGCTTCGGCGGCAATGCTACTCGCGCGCAGCAGCTCTTGCCGGGTCCGCGTGTTCATGTACCGCGGAAGTATCACTCGACACAACTATTACGAAACGCGAACGAAAGCAAGATATAAAAACGTGGTTTTACGCCGTCCACTCTTAACACGCGATGTTTTCTGCTGCTTTCTTTCGTCGATTTCTTTACATCATTTACATGTAAAACAGCGAGAATATTCGTAATTATTATCAAAAGAATTATATAATATTGTAGTGATCAGCTTGAGACTATAAATTTAATGAGTGTCAATTATAGAAACCGAAAGAGAAGGAATTTTTAAACGGTTCTATGAACATCATAGATTAAGGGATAATTATTTATAAATGCAATAATGTGAAATCCAGTTTGCAAAATTTAGATTAAACATATAGCAGCATGATTATATGGCATAATTATTGTTTTCTTTCGCTACTGAAAACAATAAATATAACAATAATACTCTCGTCATTTTTAGCCCCTATTAGGAAAACGTAAAACTTGATATAATCCATATATAGCAATTTGTGTAATTTATAACGATGCGATTGTTTCATAATTGCGGTAATTTATTCGCGTTTACGTGTAAAACTTTATCAAAGAATATTGTTTTAATCTCATCTGCATTAATCCTAGAATATTACAAAACTATTTAGTATTATATACTATTCACATTTGGATAAAAAATTACTGATTATAGTCTATTAACAAATAAGAACACTTTTTTCACTTTATGACGTGTAAATTTTAAGATTTTAAAAGATTTTATAACATAAAAAATATAGATATATATACAGGGTGTCTCTGCACTCAGTGTAAAACTGATACAGCGGCTTTAGCACATGGAAATAAGTCGAAAATATCTAATTCTATGTCCGAATCCGAACGGTCTCGGAGTTATAATAGGGTGTTAAAGTTGCTTTCGTAAGGAAGCAGTATTAAATGTTGTTTAATATTCTTTATTCTGTTTAAAGTGTTTAAAGCTTTACAAAAGGTGCTCAAAAATTTCTCCGTCGACTTAACTTTTTAGCACAAATTAATAAACTGTTTCAAGCTTTTTGAAAAATGTTAGGAGTTTCGTAGATGACATCGGCAGCATTAAGTGTCAGTTGCCATAGTTGTGGATCTCATTCTGGTAGAGCACCCTTTGTAAAGCTTTAAACAGAATAAAGAACATTAAACAACACTTACTTTAATTTATGTTCTCTTACAAAAGCGATTTCAATACCCTATAATTCCGAAACCATTCGGATTCGGACATGTTTATTCGACATTTTAAACTTATTTTTATGTTCTAAAGCCGCTGTACCAGTTGTGGCACTGAGTGCAGGGACATCCTGTATATAAATTAAAAAGTAGATAAGAAACAATAATTATTTTCATCGAATATTTTTTTCACTTACTGTTAGCATAATATTCCAGGATTACTTTAGAACTTTGTCGACGAACACTCGTAGTAATGTTACTTTAATTACTATGAGTACACTATACGTATCGAGAGTACTCTCGGAGACCAGCGCGATGGCACTTTTCGCCTATACCTACTAAACTGGATGCAACCGAATGGCATCGATCGAATTTCGATGTTGGCACCTTTCTGGTTGGAGCCCGATCATTAGTCAGCTATCAAAATAACACGCTTGAAATCGTGTCGCGCGTGCTTTCTGTGCGCGCTCGTAATACTCACCTATTATACTTTCCGAGGCGGCGTCGCAGCGGTGTGGCGTCGAAAGGAAGGCCAGGGCCAAAGCCAAAGCCAGTGTCGAAGGTAATCGTGTCAATTCCATGTTTAGATGTACCGGATCTCGGACCCTGCCGCGACAATTTGCTGAAAGAACGACAAACAAGATAATCATTAAATCACATGCCTCCACGTGCTTATTTTCTTCGATTGTGCAACAAAATGGCAAAACACTTAAACAGATTTACATTTTTGAAACACGAGCCAATGTTTACATGTTAAAAATATGCCTTCAATTAAGATAACGCCATCTTGAATTCTCGCGCTAATTTTGAACAATAACATTGGACAAACTGTAATAAATTCGCGGAACAAAGCAAAAATCTTGCTGCGCAAAATGCAAGCGGCACATATTTCATTTCAATTTATACGAACTTAGCTTTCTGGAATAATTCCGAGAGAAGCATTAATTGTGAAGATCAAGTACTCCGCGTAATGCATAATACGCACCGTCTCTCTGCGCGTTTAGAGAGCTTACAGTAGATTTAAGGATATCATCAAGTGTATTGTCACCATTAGCATTGATACATGTAACAGTCTGATGCACTTCCGCGATTTCCATACCTACGTTTAGACGCATAAATTTTCGTGGCGCCACGATGCAACGTGAATTATATGCGTATATTTAACCTTTCGTCGACCGCGCGCTCATGTTTTTATTTAAAACTGCAAATTGTTCAATCACTCCGCGAGCCTCGGAATTACGTGCTATTACTCGAAAAATTTCAGTGAAAGAGGAAGAGCGTTTCTCGAGGGCCGAGGGAAACGGGCGACACGGCTCGAAAGGAAAGTAACGGAATGTATTGCGACTTGTATTATTCCCATTTGTTGAGAACCCTGGCGTCCGATACATTATTCAACACGTTAAATGCATAAATCCAATCCGAGATCCAATTCAAATGCGGATGAGCCTAACGAGTCTTGCTTGATTAATGAGAATTCCAGCGGTCGCGAGGATTAGAATTCACGTTAGCGATCCCCGCCGTTGCGTTGCCGATCACCGGAGTATCTGTATCTTGTTTAATCGATTACGAAACCAATATCTATGCGGCTGTATCTTTTGTATGCAACGCGAATATCGTTGCACCCACGACGAAATATCTCTATGCTGGTGTGGTGACTCGACAAATCTATTAATACATGCACACACGTATACGCTCGTCGAGGAGGCGCGCGTACGCGCCCATATCGACAGGCACGATCGTAAAAAAAGGAAAGCAAAAAAAAGTTACAACAGTCAACCGGCCGGGCCGCGAATTGAGAAATATTTATGAGCCGATTTTTTCGATCGGGTGGCTCCGGGAATATTCCTGAACGCGTTGCGCCGCGCGAACGAATAGATTGTGTCAAGTGCGAAGATAAGTATATTAATCACGCTCAGTTTTAGTTACTCGGGTCGTTTATTTCGAAAGTCGTTTAGGTCAGCTGAGACATTTGGATCGCCATACAATTTCATGCCGTGCTTTCATCGTATATTTATGATATAATATGCGACAAACTAGTATGGAAAATACTAATAGGTTGATAGTATATTTTACTTCTCATCCCTTATCTGTAATCTCATGAAACGCTACTGAGGTACACGCTATTTAAAAAAAAAGTAGATAGCCACGCTCGCAGATTTTATTTGTGGGATTGTCTTTCTTGTATACGAAAAGAACGGTTTTGCTGAAGTATTTAAAAATTTACCTAGATACAGATCTGAAAATAATTTTGTTACACCATCAAATTAATTGTAGGACACTCAAACTGATTGCTAAAATGTCAAAACTTTTTACAGCTAGCATTATCATACTTCAGCGACCTACTATAATTATTTTGATGGGGCAACAAAATTATTTTCAGATCTGTATCTAGCTCAATTTTTAGATACTTCAGCAAAACGTTTTTTCCGTGAATATAAATTCCCTAACGGAATAAATGCTATTCTTTATTCCTCTCAATCGTGATACGACTCGGGCGGAAAAGATGACGAATTTCGAGGAATATTATCTCCTGATAAATTTCCACATTCTCCGATCCACAATTCGAGGCAGCTTCTGCCCCCGCTGTGCATAATGACGCGTATAATGACGCGCCAGCACGAGATCGTTTGCAATCATGCGGATTGTTTGCACGAGCGAGACGCGAACAAACAATGCTCGCGTGACGCTTGTTTGCGAGAGACGTGCAAGGGGAGTGCTCTCTCGCTCTCTCTCTCTCGTACTACGTAGTAGGCGGTTTACATGCAGACTCGGTAGTCTAATCCAAATCGCAGATGCCGACGATGTAACTAGACTGCTAACATCCCGCGCAATTACACACGTATAAGTTTGTAACGTGATATATGAGAGCGGAAACTAGGACTGTAAATATTCGAACAGCGATATCGTTCGAATAAATCCGACACGAGGATTCGTCTCCGATTCAAAATATTTGTACGTTCGAAATACTGGAATATCGAGTTTTGTACTATTCCGTCTATTCGAATATTCGAGTATATGCTAGGAATTTAGTAGACTGGTCGTAAATGTTAAAAAATGCAATGAACATCGAGGCGCATCGTAAAATAAAAATTGCTAATAATCCCTATTAAATGTCTTCTTGATGTCTGTTTGATATTTGTACGCATGAAATATATTCCGGTTATTATACATCGCTGAAGACGAGAAGATAAATTTACGTGACCCATGCCAATTGTAAACTTGTAAAAGATGGCAGGTTTCTCCACACACGTAGGAAAATAACATGGGAAGATTAGATACTTTTAACGCGGATACAAATAGCAATTACCGAGATTACTGCAACAATAGATACTAATTTGACAATTAAGGATCATCTTCAATTCTTTCTACGAAGGCGCATGCAAAACGCGTACATTAATCATTTATACAACAAAAGTAGGCGGAAGGAGGGATGTACGTGTAGCGAGAAAATAACTTATTCCCAAGAAAAAAACCTAGCTTTTGATTAAACGTATAATGAACGCTTGTGTACTATCAAACACTACATATTGCAGTAGATTGAAAAAAATAAAGAGAAACTTTATTAACTATAAAAAAATTTGTCGCTATAAAACGTAAGAATAATCTAATTTTTTTATCTCTCAATAGTGACTACTCGCACAGGACACTATAATAATGATGCACAATCGGCGAGCAATTCAGCTTGTGATGCAGAATGTTTTGCACGATTATTCGCGTAAGGCAAGCAGGCGGACAGGCAGTCGTAAAACATCAGCGTGGAAAATTTTCCCGGTGCATACGCCGGCGTGTGCATGAAAGTATATCAAATTCACGAGTGTGTGGCGAGTCTTAAGTGGAACAGCTCTATTATGGGGCGTGATTAATAAATATTCGCACGTCACGCAGGTAGAGGCCGGGTTCACCTGATCTATTCGCCAGCTGTGCGTGCACCAATGCGTCGACAATCGCGCCGCCGCGCCGCGCCGCTTGTCATTGATGTATTTGGCGGCGACAATGTTGGGCAACATTTATCAGAGATGAGAGAGAAAGAGCGTGCCCATATACTATTTTAAGCGTTTATTTAGGAAGGAAATGTGCTCGGGCAGATGGAGGGGGGGGACGTGATGACGCTTGGTCGTACATACAGTCGCCACTTGTACTCGCATACGCACAAGCGTAATTACATTTAAATAGAAATTATGACTCATCGCCGCTCATGCTCTGCATGTCTTCTTACCGCCATGCATCTCTTTAGTTCTTTTAAAAATATTTTCTCGATACGAGATCCCGTTTTTTTAATCACATCTCTCAATTTAATAATTCACGCGCTAACGAACGTTTTATTTGAATCACTATTTAATAAAGTTTCGCTCTAAATATTGTTAGACCTAAAATATATAATAGAGCTATAAGTGCTAAAGTTTAATCTTATGTATACATTAGATGTCGTGAATAATTATATTGTAATTATATTATTTTAAAATAATTTAAAATTTCGAATATTTTCTTTGTAAAACTGTAAAGGAAATGCTAGACATGAAATAATAGTTGTGTTTTACGTGCATTGGATAAATTTTCCATTTGTTTCTCATAATGAGGGAAGACTTGCATCGTCGCTACTATCACAGTTAGGCTTTTAGTCTTGCGTCTCTATTTCTATACTTTCTTATATTTATATCTTTTTTTAAACATGATGTACTTTTATCTACCATAGTTTTGTTCATTTTGGAAAGACAATTCCGATTCATACTTGCAAAATTTCGCGCTACAGGAAGGAGCTAGCATACGTATCCGCAGTTTTCGCCTTCGTCCTCTTCGCACGTACTATTCAACTATTAATAGTCATTACCACTTTCACTCAGTGCCGTTATTACTGCTCCTCCTCTCCGCTACGACCGCCTCCCGGCGGTCGTTCTCGTTTTGCTTCGGACTTTAATTAGGATTCCGTCATGACGCGAGCTCCCCGGGCTCCAGCTGCTTCGAATACGTTTTTTCTGAGCGCATCGCTAATTCGCCGACTAAGCGTGCCGATCGAATCTCGGCAGCGGCGAATAAACTCGTAACAAGCGGCGCCCCAAAGGGAAGTTCGAGGCTCGTTGCACTGCAATACGCTAAATTAGATCGTAAGCACCGCAGGAATCCGAAGAGGCGTCCGCTAGGCTGATATAGTTACTATCGGCAGAGTTACTGTTTTGATGCTGAGAAATACCAATACTCTCGCTTCACTAGTTTTGTATCGAGACATTATACACGTATTTTTATTACGTAATTTATGGTATTAATGAAAACTAATGCTAGTACATATACACGGAGAAAAAAAATTTTCTGCATTTTAGTAAATATTAGTTTGCATACAATTGTGACTCCATTTATTAAAATGAAGAAAATTTTCCTCTTTATTAGTATATTTTTTCTCAGTGAACACACATATAGGTACCTACTAATAAAAAAATTTTTTTTCTTTATTTTAGTAAATGGAGTCACAGTTGTATGCAAACTAGTATTTACTAAAATGCAGACAATTTTTTTCTCAGTGTACAACTTGTTCTTTTTTATTATGCTTGATATAATACGATATAATACGGTATAATACATATTCTTGGTTACAAAACAAATAGTATAAAAAATTATACGATGTCGCTTTATTTTCAAATTTATTATTAATTTCTGTCATTAATCCACGAAAATATTAGTTCCAATGCTCTTTTTTACTATATCTGTCAAGGCATAAAACATCACGGTACTGTAAAACGAATAAAAGTATTAATACTTCTTTTTTAACGGTTATCTCCGTCGTCGATACACGGCGACGACTAAATTACCTATTCGTCAGGTATGCGCCCCGTTATTGGTCGGCCGGACTTTGCGAGTGAGTAGACAAAATGTCAAGATTTGATTTACGAGGCGGCCCAGAGAGCGGCCAACTCCGAAGGATTAGCCCGCGCCGAACCGCCCGGAAAGCCAACTTATGAATTTTACGGCCGCCGAAAATCTAAGATCCGCGAAATGTGAAATGTATAATTGTTCGTCACGGGGTAACAAAATTCACAGCAGTGATCTTTGAGCGACGATGTCGCGTCGCGACACACCCGATACTTAAACGGCGACCACGATTCCGAGTTTGATGTCGCGTATAATCTCGCGTATAATCCATGCGAATAATTGTGAATTAAAAGCTCGGCCAGGCTAATGAATAACGGTGTGTGACACGTGTTGTCACGACGCAATTGTACGCAACGATTATGGCCCATGTGATGTAACGCGATGCAACGCGAGTGCAACGTAATAAACGCCGTTTTGCGATGTCCTTTACGTGGAAGCTTTCATATATTTATTTTGTCAATTGTGTCAACGACGTCGCACATCGCTATACGTGTTACAATAAGTTTGCTCTGGTATTTAATGACGCGATAATATATTGAAAGCCGGATGTTCCTCTGGCACGATTGGTCGCGTCGATTTGTATATTTCGCTTTCGAAGCCACTTTCCTTCAGTTCCCAAAAGGCCGCGATAATTATTCTTATCGATAAACGATATCTTTCGCGACTGCTATCTAAAATCAATATTTATAGTGGCGAGATCCATAAGGTGTTAATCGCTGTTAATTAAAACGCTAATTGCACAAGTTCTATATCTTTATTACTATACACGTATTACATGTACGCTGAATTTGAACGGCATGCAAAATATACAAGATAAGAACTGCGCCACCTAATGTTACCGTCTCACATATATGCGAATCGTTAGTTGGAGATTCTTTATTGCGCCTTTTTCCAAGCGCAAGTAGAGAAGTAGATATCCTTCTTCATACACCGCTGGGAATCAACTCTCAGTAGCACTTCTCTCTCGCCCTCCCCTTAGCCCTTCATCTTTTTCCTCCTCAGCCACATGCCGTTCACGGACACGTGCTCGTGTTTATGTGCCCTCCTCACTGCTACCTCCGTGCTTCTCTCTCTCTCTCTCTCTCTCTCTCTCTCTCTCTCTCTCTCTCTCTCTCTCTCTCTCTCTCTCTCTCTCTCTCTCTCTCTCTCTCTCTCTCTCTCTCTCTCTCTCTCTCTCTCTCTCTCTCTCTCTCTCTCCTCCCCTCTCTCTTCCTCCCCTCTCTCTCTCTCTCTCTCTCTCTCTCTCTCCCCTCTCTCTCTCCTCTCTCTCTCTCTCTCTCCTCTCTCGTTCTGCATTACGCGTCGTTGCACGATGTGCTCATTTGCGCAAGCGTGCGCGGCCGAAGAGCGCGCGCGTGTGCGCTCTGCGCAAAGAAAAAGAATGCAGTAGCTTGCGCAAAAGCGCGAGCGAGCGAGCCTACGGTCTGGCGCAGCACCGCGCAGTACACGTGCACGTGCATCGGACGGACGCGAACGGATAGGGAACCGGGAGGAGGGTAAAAGAAGGGGGGAAACCGGCAGGCAGGTCGCTTGCATTTATGAGAAGTGTATCGCGGTGGAAACACCTGCGGTACCGCCAGGCTGATTTAAATAGACGCCGGGGATATACCGATGCACCGTGATATACTCGGGAATTTATGATTGCTAACGACGATTTCGCGCAACAAGACGCGAGTGTCGTAAAGACACTGATACAATTGACTCCGTTGAAAATTATATATGAAATAGTTGTTAAATAAGTTAGTCAAGATGTAAAATTGTATACAACAAGTAAGTAATCAGTCGGTAGAAATCGATCATTTATCTTCAAAGAATGGTTTAATTTGATCTTATTCTAGTGATTTAGGTGCAATTTAAAATTAATTGCTGGACGAAGCAGCGTTAGATAGACGTTTCTCGCGAAACGTTAGACGTCGAGCCAAGAGGAATATTTCGTAACCGTAAAACTGTATATTTTTTCAGCGATTTTGCGCATTCATCGCGGGACGTCTTTCTCCTAGTTTTAGCACGGAATATTGCTGCGATCTTCGGTATATTTTTACTGCGGCTGTATATTTTACCGAGCGTGTGCCGCACACCCCGAGTCCGGACTTTGTTGAGAAAGTTACGATTCTCTCGTGTATGTTATTCTAGGAAAGACAGTTATACGACGCACAGCGACCGCGAGATTATTCACGCGACTTGTAACTCTTAATCTAACCGCGGTGGCTTTCGAAGGGCGAGGGAAGGGAAAAGAACGTGTCGCTAGAGAAATCACGACAAAAATGAAGAACGCGTGAGCAAGTGTCCATGTGTGCGCCATAAGAAGCGAATAAAAAAGAAGAAAAGGAAAGAAGGATAGAAAAAAAAGAATACAACTTTATATACGTATATTATACGCGTCTGACAACTCAGGTACTTCAAAATTATTGAATAAAAAAACAATATACGTTTATTAATATCTGAACACTTACAGAAAACTGACAAGACTTTTGATGAAAGTAATAGGTATATTATACACGCTATAATTCACATGTCAAATAATTTTCTTTTTTAATCAGAAATAAATATTGATTTTTATAAAAAGAATATTTAATATGCAAAGTATCGCATTTTAAAGATATATAAATTATTCGAAAATAGATATAAATCGATAAAAAGGTTTAATGGCAGACAAAAAAAACAGTCATCGTAAAAGTTAAAATATATGTCAAAAACAAATATTCGAGTTTTTTTTATAAGCGATCGCAAATACCGATTGCTTCACAAAAATTAGCAATAAATTTTATAATAGTGCCCATTTAAAATAAAATAAATAATCTTTGTCACAAAAATGAGTTTTCAAAATCTACATTCTAAATATGAATTGATCCTTTTTACCGTGCTTTATACATTGGCCTTTTTCTCTTTCCGTACTTTGAAATTTTAATGAAATCTATATATTGTATATAAGATCGTATACTTACTTTTGTTATTCTACGTTACATTGCTTTCATTATCATGTTACATGTTACGAAGCACTCTGCATTTAATGTTTTCAATATTCCGCCTTGAATCATTGCGATTGTGCATAGCAAGAGGAGGAGAGAGGAAAAAAAACAGACTGGCCGGAGGAGTAAGAGCGTTTTACGATTACATCGCGTAGCTTTTTCTCCGTGTTCGGGCAAGGATGAGCCCGCGAAGTTACGGGATTGAAAATAGAGACTGACGCGCGCATTATTCACGTCGTGACTTTTCAGCGTCGGCCGTGTTGTGTGCATCGCTTGGCAGTTCCCTTCACCTTTTTCCCAGCCGCAGCCCTTCCAATTCCAACGATCCTAGTTGTAGTTCATTATTTCGACGACAGTGATCATTATTCAGAAGTTATTCGGTTAGTCGATCTTTTTTTTTTATTATTTATTCTCAATGTTGACATTAAGATTGAAATATTACACGCTTGAGTTTATTCCTTTCAGAATTCTGATTTGCAGTTTCGTTATCAAGATACTTAATGTTAAATACTGAAAAACCGGGAGAAAGAACGAATTCTTAGAAGTCGAAGGACGTATCGTCGAATTTAAAATTTATGATTTTGAACGTAGCATCTTACATAATCGAAATCAGGAGGCAAGATTGAAGTATTTTCCTTAGGTCTCCCTCTCCATTTCTGAAGTTAACAAGATGTAACAGCGCAGTGTAAAACATAACAGATGTGATTCTAATTGAACTAGCGAGATCAGAGGAAATCTTACTGGCAACGAACAAACTGTATCCTTGTGAATCAATTAATCGGGGCATTAGGCTCCCCTGGCGCGATATATTTTTAGGTGGGTTGTATATTTTTTTTTCTCGCAGATTCGCGGCTGCGAAAAAGAAGAAACGGCGCATACGGCGGGAAAGTTGTAATTTCCGCGAATGTTATTCCGAGAAAGACAGTTACGAGGCCTCCGTAAAATCATTGCCTTGGATCACAATTCTTAATTTAAACGCGCCCGTATCGGGAAAGGGAAAGAGATGAAGGAAAGAGATGATCCGCAGCGAGGTGCCCGCGGTAAAAACCGCCATACGTTATTTCGCGTGAAATTAGTATCACGTTCACGGTATCGCGTGTGGTATGAATCTCAAGATTCACAAACATTGTCATAACTTGGTGTCGATGACGAATCGTTCCTAATACCTCGCGCTTTCTTTGTTTACAATGTTGCGTCAAAGATCATATCATGTGCTGACTAAGCAGCATCTCAAACTTGTTCATATATCGACTATGATATTATAAATAAAAATTTACTTTTCTCATCGTACGTGAATAAATGAAACCTACAATTTAGTCGAATTAATTGATTTTCTTTATCGTATTGTGCAAGATGTCGGCAAAGTATACAATATTATAATTATTACGATAATTATAAGATATAAGTAGAGCATTAGCTGGACTTTTTTAAATTAATTTGTTTGACTCAATTATCTTCCTGTTTATCACTTATGTTAAAATTATTTTTCTACATTTAATAATGATTTCACATAAGTTTTATGTTTTTCGAAACCGGTTCCGACACGCGTATCACAGTGGATAACGGTGTTTAGGAAGTATTCCGAGATATTAAATCGTTTTTCCGCGCCTCTCCATGAAAGTCCACGTTTCTCCTGTACGTTTACCCGGCACCACGAAAAAATCGTAGAACGAATCGCTCTTTTTCTCCGGCTCGCGGTCTTTTTTCACGGGGAGCAACTCGGCCGCGTTCGCGGAACGGTCTACAACTTGTTGCGTTTGAACTTACTGTTGGAGCCTTCGCGACTTCGCAAGAAGCACAAGTGAGTTTAATAAAAACGCAAACTTGTAATTTCTGGAAAATAGATGAAAATGAGAGAAGAGAAGGAGGGTGAAGTCGCGAAGTGCGACTTAGCCGGTACACAATATTTCCCTTCCGCGAAAGAATATATTCATTTAGTTCGAAATTATACTGATAATATTTAATATTTTTATTTATACTTAATATTTTCTTCTAACAATATCTCATTTCTGATATATTTACATTGGCTTTCAAGCTTTCAGTCTAGCACTGAATTTACACTGTAAGAATTACTTTTATTTATATTTCCTAATTATGACTATCTCTCTCGTTAATACTTATTATAGTTACTGAATGTACCGAAACGCTGCCGACAGGTTTTTAAGTGAATTTCTTCGATAGAAGGAAATATTATCGCGCGATGTATTTGTCGGCCACGAACTTTCTTCGTCTATTTCGACCCGGTGGTATGGTGTACGATATATCAGACACCGCACATAAATTAATTTGCCAAGCGACTGTTTAGCATGGTAATTGCTTCTTGTTTAACAATAATATCGGCACGTTTTTCTAGGCCGGCGTGGAACACGGGCACATATGTGTAGGACTACATTTAGTCACATATCAATGCAAGCCTGTAATAATGAATTATCGTTCGCTAAGCAGTAATAACTGCTTGTTCGATGCGGTAATTATCGGCCGCGAACGGCAGCGGTAATCGTTCATTTAGCAATCGTTTGTTGTAGGCTAATGTAATGCAACATTAAGTCCGTCGTCATCGATCTTTATCGCGGGCGGCGTTTACGATCTCTCTTCACGGCGAAATATGGGCGTTCCTCGCGCCACGGCCGATAAGACACGTATTTCGGATTTTCCGCGGTACGACGACGGCATGGCGTTTACGCGCTCGCTATAATTATCAATATTGTTACATGACGGCCGCGCGATCGAGGACCATACTTACTACACGTAAGGATAATGCGCGCTTAGGATAATTGATGAACAATCGTGGGAAAAAACGAACAATCGGTATCGGCTGCTTGTTACGATCATTGATTCATTGCGATCGTGTCTATGCTTTTTTTTCTTGTTGAAATCGTGCGTTGGAAACTAATCAGACTTGTGCAGGGTATGTATTCTTGACCGGGTATTCACCGGGTATCCAGTAGCCTGTGATTGGTCCTCCTATAGGTAGTCCAATATGGTGGCTTTTCACAAATGACTATATTGTGCGAAAGTTTCGTATCTTATCCTAGGATTAAGAGGAAGGGAATGAGTCCAGAATAATCCTAGGATAAGGATCAATCACGTGACTGCGAATACCCGGGCTCTTATACACTGTAAAAAAATTCTGTAAAATTACAACTATTATAGTGGGTAATTTTGAGACCCACTATAATAGTTGTAATTTTACAAAATTACAGTACGGAAGGAAAAAGTAATTTTGTATTACAATTACACAAATTAAGAATGTGTGGAAATTTACACCTATTATAGTGGGTCTCAAATTACCCACTATAATAGTTGTAAATTTTACATTTTTTACAGTGTAGATACCCTGAATTTGTAGGGAGTAAGGAGTTATCTTCTTCAGAAATATTTGTCAAATTTCAAAGTTCATCCCGCCTCTAGATGATTGAAAGTCATTAAGAGACAAGTTTTCGAAGACCCCTTTTTGCGTCGTGCGCGTAATAATTTATGCACATAGAAACGCGTATATAGCTCCGAACCGCTTCTCTGTCGGTGAATCAATATTGAAATTTCAATATTTGAACCGTTTGAGTGCTCAAGACTGTCGTGTCGCTCATCAATGTCACTTTTTGCAAACTGCACGATTCTTATATTCATCGCTACGTGTAATAAGAGCTTGATTTAGAATAGCGCGATACTTTACAGTGGTTTCCTTAGATGGCATCCACATAAATTGTTTATAAGCTTGTCTCTCTCGAATTCAAAGAATATTTGAAGAATGAAACTTTGCTGTCACACACATCCAATTTAAACGAACCTTTCTCAGTTATATATTATTCACGTAACAATATGAATCATGGTGTATTAAAATCCTGCCGGAAGATATGTCATAAAGACAGGAATTTAAATTGGTAAATATCATTCCCGGAAATATATTCAAATTTTTCGATGTTTATTCGCGAGGGTTAATATAATTCTATATTCGCGAATATTATAGAAGCTACGAAATGAATCGGAATATAAAAATTACAAATTTTGCAGTATAGGTGAATCGGTTAACCAAAATTAAACTTAAACAAGCGCTGGAGGAAAAACCGGGCCTTAATCGACGAACGAAACAGTGTGAGACGCGTGTAAACGCAAGCATTATGCCCGTATCACACTAGGCGATTGGCGATTGCGTTTACGTTTGCGTCTACGTCTTTTGACCAATCAGAACGGAAATCGCAAATCGCAATCGCCAGCAGCTACTTTCTGATTGGTCAAGAGACGTAAACGCAAACGTAGACGCAATCGCCAATCGCTAGTGTGATACGGGCATTACGCAAAGAATTCTGTCAGGACGGCGGCGCGGCGGTGGCGACGTATAAAAGATTACAAAGCGACGCGGGAGTATCGTGGCGCGCGCGATAATTCCGATCGCGCCTCCGCGGTATTAATATCCGAGATTCTCACGTTGCCACCTGTGCTCGCCGCGGAGTCGCGAATGAATGGGAGTCGCTCGTTGCGCGCGTAGCACCGAGTGAGAAACTCGCGACGTCGTTTTTGCAATCGTATATAATCGCACCCGACCGCGCGGCGCGGTCGCGGCTGCAGCGCGTTGGTCACTTGCCGATGCACGGAATTTTTCCTTGACTTCTCGCCAGTCTGACTACGCTCGCGCCATAATCGTTTAACAATGGCGCTTGGACTTTCTCACGCTATTCTCTACGGAGAAAACGATCGCTATCCTCGCTTGAAACAGATCGATCTTGTTGATTAGATGCCGAGATGATTTTTCAAGAAAATACATATTATGTATTCACATTTTAGTGATTCCATGATAATCTTTTATTACTCAAAGATCATTGCGCTGTCCTATTTACCTTGTAATTTTACGTTATTACGATATTTACTTTTATATCATTTTTTAAATCTGATTTTTGTAACAAAAGCAACAAAAATTGATGTGATGCTCTCAACAAATTAGAAAAAAGCTGCTTGAGTTATACACGCGAGTAAGAAACATATTTTTATGTCACACGTGCATAGAAAGTGGCCCGCACGCGACGCGTGCGTGATAGGCCACTTTCCACGCACTTGCAACATAGAATAGGGTGTGTAACACCTGTGTGTTAAGTTGAAAATTGGACGTGCGGGTGACCGCACTTGCCTTCGGCTCGTGCGTCAACTCCGCACCCGTGAATTTTCATCTTACAGCACTTGTTACACAAATAACTATTATATCACACGTGCGTGGAAAGTGGCCCATTCCGCGCGCGCCATCTGTGCGACAAATATCCAATTTCACACGCGAGAAATTCCCCACTCGAACCCGTGCAGGAATGAGATATTCCCGCACTGCATGAGAATGACGCCTTCGGCTCGTACGTCCACTCCGCACTCGTGTCCAATTCTCAACTTCCCGCACTTGTTACACAAATAACTATTCTCACCGGCTAGTATCTCATTGGCATTGGTAAGAATTCTTGGGGATGTGATTCGGGGGCGAATCACGACACTGCTGAAGGGACATTACCTGGTGGAAATAAAACTCATCGTAAAACACGACCGTACGCGTTACACACGGCAGAAAAATGTTGGAAATGCGAACGGCGAACGTGGAATTTGTATAGGAATGGGTAGCTTGCGAAATTAAGCCTCTAATCTTTCGACGAATCGTACACTTACGTACGATTTCAATTTACATTCGTGCAAATGACTTACTTTATTCACAACTTATCGTCCCGTCGTAAATTTTTGGGCACCACTGATAAGGCAGCAACTAATTTTAGACGATGACTATCGCTTGCCGAGCGGTTGATGTAATTTAAATCCATCTCACTCGACTACTATGAATATTTGTGAAAGAATTCAGCCGAAAAACTTAAGAACTTTGGAGTTGATATTTACTTCGGAAAAAATTCCGGGAAGATATAACCCTACATTACTTAAAAAAAAAAGAGAGCTACTAATAGGCAACGCTTATTCCGAGAAAGCAAAGACCGCCGGTATTTTTGCGAACATATTTATGTGAACACAACTGAACTTTGTTTTCCAATTCAATCTTAAAAGCGTAGGGTGTACTATCTATTGTTTTTAACATAAAAATTATTTCAAAACTCAATATTCGACTCGCAATTAATCACGAAGATCCATCGTTGAAATTATTGTTGATGATTAATTCCTTCCAACCAAATTCGTTTTTATCATCATCAGACAATTTGATTTCGTTTAAAAAATCGGTAAGTACGTGAATCTAAGTCTCCATGTTCTCAAGGACGACTCGAGATTCGCGGTATTTAGGCCGCTATGGGCCACAGAGCGTTACACGTGCAATCCGTTATCGCGGCCTTCCACGCTCGACCAAATAATATCTTATGCATCCTTCGCCCTTAATGGACGAGCCGAGTCCCGCTTATCTCTGATTTAAAGCGGAGGATAATACTTTCAATCGTTTCGCCGTCGCATAAGAATGCATCTGGCGGTCGGTGAGTCAGGGGTTCGGTGCACGAATAAGAATTCGACCTTACGTCCGCGTTGCCTTCCCTCGCCTTCGCTCCCCTTTTTTTCCTTCTTTTTCTCCTCTCTCTCTCTCTCTCTCTCTCTCTGTCTTACTCCGCGCCGTCTGAGCATATAATAAAACGATCGGGGGAAAGCAAATGAATATTAAGACGATTACTTTAATGGATTTTGATTGAGACGATTTTATCGGAGCAATGAAAGTAAATACCCGCGCTCGCGCGCGCGCGGCCCGCTCGCCGAATTACGACTTCCAACGATTGCATCTTTAAGTTGCACCTTCGGTCATTCATTTAAATTAATTTCGCTCGCGACAGCAATCACGAAAGGGAGATATCTCGCTCACAGAAAAATTCGTGCGAAATAATCGGGGTAATGTTTATTGCTGCGTTTTATTAATTACGATATATCCTGATAATTTATCCGTTAATTATTTGTCGTTCTATCGATCGAAGATTCTTCGAGATGCTCAGAAATTCAATTGTCAATTAATCGCGCGATTTCGACAACCATTCGCGGTACTGTCGGAAGAATTTCAATTAAAGGTTACATGACGCGGCGGTATTTACGTGCTATGGGTATGTTAAAATATTAAAATTTATCGCGCGAGATGGAGGCGTCTCTAAATTTCCTACGACGCGGCATGGCACGACGACGCGACGCGGCGAGGAAGTTCAATTTACTTTTAGACGTCATTAATTCTTGCGAAATTCAATCTCGCAACGCGTAATCCACTTCGTCGCGAGAAGGCGGGACTTAATTTTCGAAGCGGTACTCGATTATTATCCGTTGCCCATTCAACGCGGCAAGCACGAGACTATGGACAAGGACGGAGATGAGACGACGCGCGCGTTACTCAGATTTAATCAAGCCGAGAAAGTTCGACTATAAGAATTCGTTTATGAAATCGAAAAGTGAAATTAACGTGGCACGTCGGCGTCGCATCGTCCGCGCGATCCGCGACAGTAATTGACGTCAGATACCTGAAATAATATCCAACATAGTGGGATAATGAAAAAAAATTAATAACTCTCAAATTAAAAAATTCACGCTATAATCAAGGAGAACAATATTAAATATTATGTTAAATATACGAACATAATTTAAATTGAAAATTTCACAAAATTATTTTATGTTGTAAAGAACGAATAAACGAATCGGAATTATATTTCTCGGCGAGGATGTCTAAAATACCGCAGCCAAAAACGGACAAATTAGAAGTAACGCATTGGTGATTAACGACATAAATCATTTTGTGAATTCAATTACTTCGGTAGGCTGTCTCGTTGACAATCAGCGGGATACCATTGACGGTTACGGTCGTCGAAATAAGTGATGACAATGGGGACCGAATCGTCGAGAGCTGTACGCTGCAGATGCGAAATAAAAGATTTAGATAAGCCGCACGAATTTCACCGCGCAACAATAGCTCGACGACGTGGGCCGTCGCGTCACCTTAAGATATAGGACTCGCTACTGCTTAATTGAAGTTTAGATTAAAATGCAAATGTCCAATATATATGCGAGCTGACATGACGGCGCAGCCCTTGACCGATTGGAAAATATCAAACGGTAGATATGGAGACACGTACATATCGTGTTTTTGAGTTACCTCCTAGTCTCTGCCGCGTCAATTTGAAAGAAATTACTTCTTGCTTCAATTAGAAATTCCCCCTTCCTCGTTGCGCCACAGGTATATGATAAAACAACTTTTTAGACGCTAGCTTAAATTGGAAAGTAAAGGTCAAGTTCCAGATAAATGCCAAGAATGCCTAACGATAAGAAAACATTCTGAATTCCCTCTTTACAGGAATGTTCGTTATTCCTTAGAAATATCTAGCTTTAGTTAGCTTTCCCGGTATTATCTTTTATATCATTTTATTTGATTCTACATTTCTTTTTGGAGTTTATGTATCTCGTGAGTTAATAAAATTAAAAGATCAGTTGTTTTGAAACATACATTAAGATATCAATCTGCAATATCAATATCTACCAGTTATTAATAATTACGATTTGCGTATGACGCCGATAATACACAATCGCAAAAAGGGAGTTAATTACGTGGAGGGACGTGGAGTACGAGTACGAACGGTGCAATGGAGGGTCAACGACAACGATGCGCTTCCTTTTTACATCAGTGTCGGGATTTACGAATGTCAAGCTCATAATTTCTCGTGTTTCTTGCGGTTGCTTGGTCCTTAAGTGCATCCGGTTGCTTGTCGACAAAGTCACCGAGACATATACACGATTTGCGACATTGGCAAATCGACCAGAATGAAAATATAATGACGGTTTTGAATAATAAAATGTGTCAATTCATCACTGGCTAATTCTTCTAATTTTTGGCAGAATTTAGGATAGTCATTAACAAACATACAGATAGTTAATTTTACAACTAATTATAAACTGATACGGTGAAAATGATGAAATGTATTTATACATCAATATTATAGATTTTCTCTTTCAATATTCTGTCAACGTTCTGATAATAATCTTGTTTACGAAGGACATCGGGACAAGGAAGGACATCAGGATAGAAATTTGAGACACCCGCGAGAGCCGGCAACTTTGATTTCACCGATTTTTACATCACTATGACGTTCGATTCCAAACGCGACCTACGTGATAAAATTTAATTTTATACAAATTAAAAGCGTAATTGGTAATCTCACGCTTCTTCGAGCACGAGCGAATACTTTTGCCGAGTCAATTACCGCACCGTCTATCACGCATCCTCTCGTCTCATCTCTCCGTTTGTCGAAAAATCCGGTCAAAGTCGCCGTGGGTCCTTTCTTTGTCGCACAAAAGCGCGCATTCGTGCGCACTCGGGAAGAGACGCGCGCGTGCAATTAAGCCGGAGAGAGAAACTGTGTGTAAATCGAAAGGCGCGGAGAGTGAAGCGGGGGAGGGGAGAGGAAGAGAGAGGGGGAGAGATAGAGAGAAAGAGAGAGATATGGGGAGACAGGGCGGCAGGTTCCTCTCGAGCGAGCCGGAGGAAGACGGCGAGAGCGAGAGAAGGAAGACTTCGACCTCGCATGCTCGCTCGCGCGGCTTTACCGGAGTAAAGTGCTCCTCGGCCGCGGCCGCTCGATCCCGAGGCCTCCGAGGAAGAAGCCGCTCTCGCGAGATCGTCCTCGGGAGATCGCGATCTCTTTCCTTCTCGATCATGCGCCTCTGAGCCCGTGTTCTTCAGTCATTAAATCCGATATAATCACAGCGAAGATTCCCCTCTCTATATCGTTATGCGAAAATCGACTTATGTTTAATACTTACGTTGATCGTACTTTCATGAATGCAGAAATCGTTTTCGTGCGTCTGTATGTGGTATCGGAATCTAGTTTCGTTTTGTCTTGATTGTAAGAAAGTGTAACAAAAGCGAATAGATCTCTGTTGTCTGCGTTTTTAGTTGCAAATTGGTTATCATTTTTAATCGTACTTCGAGCTGGAATATTTTATTATCAATTCTATTTATGTAACGTTACGGTCAATCTTTCTGCACAGAAAAAAAAGAAGTGTTAAATCAAGACTTATATTCTTGTATATAAGCAAGAATCTATAATCTATATCTTCTTATAAGAATTTCAACTTTTTATTTCAACTTTTTTTCTTGATTAAACTATATAAATATCTTCATACAAACAAGTTTTCTTCGTTTAACGCACTTTATATCTCATTTCGAGATTATGGATTCTTGCTTATATACAGAATATAAGATGATTTAACACTTATTTTTTTTCTCTGTGTTTTCTCTGCAATTTTTACTTACAATAATGTCGTATTTAAATGGAATTTATATAAGAATCATGAAGAGAACACGGTAGTACCTTTACCGGGTCAACGTCACTTACCGTTAGGAAGATGAAGGTGAAGATGAAGTATTATAATTATTATTTTCGTTATTAAAAAAAAACTTAAATTTCCCATAATTCGTTACGGCAACTTTAGGTCGAGTGTATCGTCGCTTACTCCGAATTGCATTTTTAATGCTCGTAAAGGAAACTTGTGGTCTCGGACTTTACGATATAAGTACGTAGATATAATGTCCGTTCTTTCTCTACTTCAAAAGACCCACTCCCGGAACTCGTAATAAAACCGCGATATCCCGGATCTGAAACGAAAGCAATGTCAGCCCGCGACTTCGGGATCTAAGGAAGCAACGGATCAAAGTACACACTTTCGAGTATCGCATTCGTCTTTCTATCTCCGTCATTCGACGGAACGAGACTTCGCGGCGGTCGGTTTTAGTTCCCCCGGCGCAAATAACGTTGCATCACGCGTTAATAACTCTATTCTATTACGTTCTACTCTACCTGGCGAGCTCCGGTCGCGAACGGAGGGGACGATCAATCTTTCCCCATGTCAGGGCTCGCGAGTGCGGTGCCGCGACAGCTAGCGCAGCGTCGAGATTCAGCGCGAGAAATAGCGACGCGACTGCGGCCCGATGGCTCGCACTGCCGAGAGGTAACTGGAAGTAAGTGGCACGAGCTGTCGCGTGCAGCCACGCCGCTGCGGAACGACAACACAACATAACAGGTGCGTGCTGGCGAGGAAGGGCCCGACGTGCGTATGCGTGTGCGTGCGTGCATTCGCGCGTGCGTATGCGACGTGCGTATGCGTGTGTTCGACGCGCGTGTGTAGGCTGTAGGGATGGGAATGAGCCGATATCGCAGGCCTGTGTAAGACGTGCTCCGTCGACATTTGCCGGCATCTTAAATCGCTGAAAAATATCGCTCGCGATAATTGCGCACCACCTTTGCGGATCGGCGCGAGCTGTACGTCGGATAATCGGAAGCTGTATGGTTATCATATACGTCAAATTGACGCCGCGCGCTTATTCTACGCGCGATGTCTTTTGATAAATCCGACAAATAGGTATCGTTGAGAAATACCGCGACGCTTTGGATCAAATTGCTTTCAGGTTTAAATAACGAAGACGAACTAAGACGATTTC
The DNA here is from genome assembly GCF_030848805.1 of Temnothorax longispinosus. Lineage (NCBI taxonomy): Eukaryota > Metazoa > Arthropoda > Insecta > Hymenoptera > Formicidae > Temnothorax > Temnothorax longispinosus. The sequence goes on along the minus strand of NC_092360.1, from coordinate 19,560,588 downwards.
TCCGAAGTTAATTAATTAAGTAATTTAAAACTGCAGAGTACGTGTTGCATTTTCCAGATTGTAGTATTTTAATTAATTTTTACAATAAAGATTGCGTGACTGACAATTTAGTTGATTAAAATTAATCGACGTATTAGAATCGGATTTACGAAAGATCGAATGGTTTCTAACTTTTTTTTCGTGAAGCTTTTTTGACTGTTTTATAAACGTTAAAAAATAATTTAATACCTTCCTATTAAAATAACTGAAAATAATGATGTCCGTTATTATTTTACTCTAAATAAATAATATATTTTTCAAACGACTTTTAGTATATTAGATATAATTAGAAGCTCTTTCATTTTATACGATTAATATTTAGTTTCCCTCAAGTTGCTGCGTGTGTGCTATTTTATTATTATTCAAACCAAATAACTCGTTTCGAAATCATTTCGTTATGTATTTTGCATTACTCGACTTAAACGATCGAAAGCGGTCGCGCGAGATATATCGATTAAATTGTTATCCGTTTATCGATTTCGTTTGATTAATCGATTGGGTTCTCGGTGGTTTATGCCTTGATCGATTAATCGGCCCGTTCCCATTGATCGGATAAATGATTAAACCAGTAATCTTTCACGTGACTTGATACTTGATAGATTCAATCGGATGAATCGGCTAATTGCATTCGATAAAATTCCTTTCCTTTCATTGTTCGTTTTGCCTTTATAGAAAGCTTCAAATTATTCATATACAAATTTCAATATTAAATAAAAAACGACAAATATGTTAAAAGATTCGGTCAATCCCGTGTCCATCCTACGCAAAATTGTTACTACTCTTAGACAAAAGAATAAAACATTCCGATGCCTGCAAAGCGATTCGACGTGTCGCGAAAGTTGATTATATATATACCAATGGAAACCGCAATGTCGTGGATGTCCGATCGATTTCGCGATCTTGCGTCGAAATTACGTGTTCTTTTTCTCCACTCGCGCCCACGCAATACACCCGACAACATTTCGCCAGGCGGCGACAATCTTTTTTGAAAGTGCACCCGCAGTTACGCGCAATCGGTCGATCGAACGAGCGAGCGAGCGCGCGAACGAGCGCGACGCGTTGCGAATCCGATCGAGCAGCTGACGTTGACGATTCCGCGTGGATTTCTCCACCGTACCGTTCTTGCACGCGGTTACCACGATTTCGTAAAAATTGTTGTTATTTTGTTTGGATCTATAAGCCTCATCGAGATGGTATGCCGAACGCGATTCTGACGTAAACAAAGGCCGAGAGCCGGACACTTTCATCCCGCATTTTCGCTAAACGATGACTCACGAGCTTGAAATTCGATTGAGCCGGCGACTATTTTGCGCTCGTATCCAAGGTGAATAAAATCGCGACACGGGTCTGCGATATCTCGCCGTTTAACGCGAAACGCGCTAAACTTCGCGGCGTCCGTTCAATTCTTATCTTCCATCTGTATCCATCTGAATACCGTCCTCGAGAAATGGGGGGGGGGGGGAAGAAATTCAGGATCTCTATTTCTCTTTCTTTTTCTCTCGATAAATTCTCGACGATAAATATACCTGGCGATAAATGTCTAGCAAAAACGCACGTCCTAGAAGCGGACGGTCGTTAGGCGAGAGTCAAACGGGCGAAATGCGAATCGAGATCTCACGGAATTAGAGAATCGCTATCGCCGAACGGGAATCACGTGTCGTCCTCGCACGTGTCTCTACTGATCAAGTCCGGTAACTTGCGCGCTACGCGGCTCGCTTTCCTCCCGGGTGATATCACCGTGCTAAAAATCTGCTCGCTAGCCCGGATCCATCCATCACGCGTGCCGCATAATCCGCATTCTCAGTGTCCGTCCCATCATTTCCTCCCTCTCTTCCTTTTTCGTGTCCTCGTCGCAAAGATCGCGCTTTAATTATCCCTATATGTCGCGCTAGAACCCCGCGAGAGGATCCTTCGAGCGTCACACGGTTGATTTATAGAAGAAAATTTCCTCGAATATATACTGAGACTCAGCTCTGAATTTTAAATGTCAACTCTTTAATTTCTTATTAAATGTCAACGGAGAAAGTCAACTTAATATTAAAATAGAGTTGATCAAGATGATCGTGACACATTTTATAATGACAGCTATAAGAATCGTCATTTTTCAACGAATTCGCCAGCATTTTCAATGACTTGTAATTATTATTTGCTAACGTTACACGAGTGGCTTATCGAGTACATTACGAAATTCTTTGTATCGCTAGAAATTCTATTCCTTCTTTCATTCTTTTAGTCTATATTTTTCATTTTATCTTCCATTGCAAAAAGCTAAATGTACCAAGAGTGTTTTATCATATTTTGCCATAGACTTTGATCTCTTCTAACAATCAGTTTGACCAAGATGATCGTGGCACATTTTATAATGACAGCTAAGAATCATCATTTTTCAACGAATTTACTAACATTTCCAATGACTAGTAATTGTTATTTGCCAACGTTACATGAGTGACTTATCGAGCACATTACGAAATTCTTTGTATCGCTAGGAACTGTATTCCTTCTTTTCTCTTTTATTCTATTTTCGTTTTATCTTCCACCGCAAAAGCTAAATGTATCAAGTGTGTTTCATCATATTTTGCCATAAACTCTGATCTCTTCTAACAATAAGTGATTTTTCTTGGAATACAATCAGTTTGACCAAGATGATCGTGACATATTTTATAATGACAGCTAAGAATCGTCACTTTTCAACGAATTCACCAACATTTCCAATGACTAGTAATTGTTATTTGCTAACATTACACGAGTGACTTATCGGATACATTACAAAATTCTTTGTATCGCCAAGAACTATATTCCTTCTTTTATTCTATTTTTGTTTCATCTTCCACTGCAAAAGCTAAATGTGCTAAGTGTGTTTTATCATATTTTGCCATAGACTTTGATCTCTTCTAAGTGATTTTTCTTGGGGTACAATCAGTTTCTTTCCGTCGGCCCGTCCATCAGCCCGTACATCGTGCCTCGAGAGGTATCCTCGAAGATCTCGTTCTCGGCGAGACGCGCGGATACCCCCCGGCGAACGCGACAAGCGATCTCTTACACTCACCTGCGAGAGTATTCCCTCGACGTCGGCGCGCTCGCGAGCGCGCGTACACTTGTCGCCGCGCGTTCGAACGTGCTCTTTCCTCTTTCTCACAGGCTCCTTCTCAACTGCCGTCTCGGCCGCGAGTCGCCGTCGTGACCGCGGAGCACAGCCGGCGACGTATCTCGCTGCGGAGTCGCGTAACGACGACGATGATGATGATGATGATGACGATGACGACAACACACCGCAACACTGTTCGCGACTGAGATGTAGGATGTAGCCGCGACAACCGGCAGCAGGAGCGTTTCCCTCGCGCGCGCACTCGCGGCGCGAGCTCATTTGCAGCGGCGGGTACGAGGACACGCGCGAATCTCTCGGCTGTCCCGCTCACGGAGGCTGCGGTCCAGAACCGTGCGTGTGCGTGTACGTACCGTGTGTGTCCACCGCGCGCACCGTCCAACCTGTAGTGTCGCGTACGCGGCGCGAGCTCTACTACAGATCTGAATGATTCCGCGTCAGCTGCTCGTCGCAGCTGCACTGAAGTTCCGTTGCGACTTCCACCACCGTGTGTCCGCGCGGAGTAACAAAGATCGCGCGCGGTCGCCGTGAGAGAAAGAGAGAGAGAGAGGAAACGAGTAAAGAGAAGGGAGGGAAGACGTAAAGTTGGCGGTGGTAGTAGCGGTGGTGGCAGGGGCCGCGGAGGAGGAGAAGGAGGACGTCGCGGCGCGGCGCGGCGGCGGAGAGTGGTCTTCCTCGCGAGAGAGGACGGCGGCGCGGAGGAATTGGGCGCGCTGAGGGAGGAGAGAACGCGGGAGAGCGCGTGCACGTGCGACGCGACGCGACGCGACGCGAGATCCGCGGAATATGAATAGAGACGATTGTCGCAGGTGGAATCCGGGGAGAGGGGGGAAAAATAGAGAGAAGATATTCGTTAAACGTTAGACGTGTATCTATACTATCTATTTGCTTTTCAGCCTCGTTGCGCGAAGCAGCGGAGTTCCGCAAAATTTCTCGTATAACTCCAGTCATCTTAATTTCTCAAAAAGATGTTTTCTTCGTATTCCAGAATTAATAAGTAATTAGAAATATGATGCATAAAAGATTAGTTTTTATCGGATGTTAATATACGTATATTATGTATCTATACTTTAATGATGAATTAACATAATTAAATATTTATTTAATATGAACAATATAAAAACGGAAATATTCGCATTAATTTAAGAACACGACATTAAGCTAGAAATTGCAAGTCTAATGCAAGCAAAACAGGCATACATCTTGTATGATGTATTGCCAAGTTTAGATTGACGCGATCAGAATGGCACGTGCGGGGCTGTACGCGTGGCTATGCAACTCGTAGTCGAATCCGTCCCGCGTGTGTGCCGGCACGGCGATGGAACGCAGCTACGCAGATGAAGAAGTCGGATGGGCTTTCACGGCCTCCGTGACGCGGAGGACAACGGAGATTGTTAGTGGATTATCCAGAAGGAGCTTGTAAACTTTTATCCGCTGAGAGTTTGGGTCGTGAGGGATGCTGGGCCGCCCTGGAGATAGAATGAAGACGAAAAAGGTAGCTATATGGAGTTAAATGAGCAGCGGGGGGAAGGCGGCGAGGAGAAAAGCTTTAGTTTTCATCCTTCGCGAGAGTGGAAGGAGGAAGATCTGGAAGATGGAGAGGACCTCTCGTGCATGTATATGTACGTCGAGAGCGGAGACACCGATGTGCACGTACACATCCGCATATTGACCGAGCGAATCGCTGGTAAATACCAGAGGCCCACAGCCGAGAGTGTATATAACTTGGTATGTGTGTGTGTGTGTTTATGTTTGTGTATGCTTAACGACACGCCGCGAGGAACAGACCTCCTCGAGACGCCGAGTGCTCGCTCGCTCGTTCCCCGAACTGAACGAGCCGCGTTCGGAATGCCCGCTTTCACGAGGAGCACCGACAGATAGCCCACCACCTGGACCGCAGCTCCCGCGGTGCCTCCGGACTCGACCCGCCGCGCCGCCGCGATTAGGTAAAAGCCGGTGACTCTTAGCTTTCTACACTTTCAGCTCTTGACACCACGTCGTGAAGCGAATTGACGGCTACAGCAAGAGATACAACGTTTTGTATGTGCATTTTTCTGAACATTGATGGAGTTAATTATATAAAAACATTTGATGCGTATGTGAAATATTTCCTCACGTTTTTAAACGCTTTACGAGTCCCATAAATAAAAGCCAAAAAGACTCTTTAAGCTTGAACCAAGTTAGAATTTTATCCCATAAAATTATTTCCTCATTGTGATCAAAAAATTTTTCAATTTATTCAACTCTTCCAAATCCGGTTTGCAAGCTTTTTTATCACGGCTAATATTTACCAATCTTGATTAGTCTTAATTTAAATTCTTACGTGAATTGAAACGAGAGGGGGAGATAAAGAATAGGATTAAATAGAATTTACCGTTGTTGATAGAATCGTCATTGCTCAAACTTTTTTATATTAATTAATACAACGCTACGATGAATTACAATTACACGAATAGATATTTCTAGTATCTTCCTTTATCTAATTAACATGAATATTTGAAAGATCTCCCCGGGCAAATCTCCACAGTCGGTCCTTGAGCGACGAGATGTGCAAATAAATCGTTTAATGATTGGGAGGTTGCAACAGACGTCTGACCATGCAAGGTCAAGTGGTTTCTTCACCGCGGCGATGTTTGAACCTTCTTGCGGTTCATTGATCTGAAGTATGACTGATGATCGATGAGATATTCCAGCAAGTGTACTGTCTCTCATCTAGGAAATTTGGCGGATGACAAACTCAATTGATCGCTACAAGATAGACCTAAGGCTGTTACTAGCGGGCATCTGCGCTCTCTCCATTACGCCTGTTAAGCCTAAACGTAAAAGCTTGTGAGCATATGAAAAAAATATTTATGTTTGTCATTTCGAGTTTATGATTGTCGATTTCGCAACGACGACAATCGTTTTCCGCAATTCTTAAGTCTTTCACGAGCACAGAAAAAACCACAGAAAAAAGAAGTGTCAAATCAACACTGACATATTTGTGTATGTATACGCAAGAATATATAATCTTATAAGAATTTCAACTTTTTTTCTTGGTTGAGCTATAAAACTTCATTTAACTATATAAATGACTTCGTTCAAGCAAGTTTTCTTCATTTAACGTAATATAATCTCATTTCAAGATTATAATTTCTTGCGTATATACAAGCATATCAGTGTTGACTTAACACTTCTTTTTTTTTTCGAGACATTGAAAGATGTAAATGCGAATACGTTATTTCTCTCTCTCTCTCCCTCTCTCTCTCTCTCTCTCTCTCTCTCTCTCTCTCTCTTTTTCTCTCTCTACGAATGTCAAAGTTATGAGACATTGGGCATTTGGTAGAGTATCTATAGAATTCTCTGTCCCCTCATAGATCACCATGTCAAGTCACATAGCCCGCGAAGGCTATTAAGTAACACGCAGCTCGAGCGGCGAAGCGTGGTCTCGCGCGATGAAAGATCGGGCTGCGGGGCAACTCGCTCGGTTATTGTACAACATATCGAAGACGCTTATCGAGGGACGGAATCCACCGTCTCCGCTATCTGTCTCTCCCGCCGAGTTTTACTCCCCGCGCGGCTGTTAGCGACCCGAGTATCTACCTGACCGGCCTCGTTAGCTCTCTTCGTGGAAGCGCGCCCTTGCTCTTTCGTAGTTTCGTAGTAAGAAATCGAGAAGAAGAGAGGACTCGCTCCTCGAGAGCTCTCGTCCTCTGTTGCGTCTCTTCCTTGTGGGGCCTATTAAGTGCGATCATTACTCATCAAATGCTAACGTTACGTCTTGTTACGTCTCGTCGCCTTTCTTTATCACTTTACTATTATATCATAATTGTATTATATCCTTCCGCGTCCGCCAAAACCAAACACTATTAAGACTCGAGTGACACTAATTGAATCACTTTGCTTGTTTAGGAAAATGTCATGCGAAAAGCGAATACAACGTCAATCTCTAACCATCTTCCAATCACCCGTCACGTACCATTTTACGTATGCTAATTTGTCCCCCTCGTCCCAAAAAAAACCTGTTTACTTTTCACTCACGACGCTGGCCGTTAGAGAGACAGATAAAAAAGGACTTTTATGTCATATTTTTTTTTAATTAATCACGCTTGACGTGTCAAGATTTCATTATTGCTCACGTTATATCAGCGATTTGTCCAGCAGCTCGAACGTCAAATTCTTCAGATCAGACTCGCGCGGACTCCTCATATACGGTCAGATGCGACGGCCGCGGAGCCGCGGTTGCGTTCGCCGGCTGCGGAAAATGTGTACAAGAGATCGGTGCCCATTGTTTGCTTTTGCTTTCTTTTCGCGTAACGGGCGCAAGGTTGCTCGGATTCCGCGCGTGTCCTCCGGGCTCTTTCGCGCGCGGCCGAAACGAGGAGAGGAATTTCACGAGCGTGTCTGTGCCACATTTGAAAGGCCCGCCTTTCTTTTTCTCGTCCCAGCACGAGATCACGGTTCCCTCTTTTTGTCTGCCTCTCCTCCCTCATCGATCTCTACTATCGATCTATCTTTTTCTCTTTTCGCCGCCCTTTCTCCATTTCTCTCGCTCCTTTTGACCGGAACAACGTTCACCCGCGCGCGCGCGTGTGGCCCGGATAATTAATCGCGATTTATTTGTCCCGCGACATTGTTAATTTTAACGAGCGGCGAAATATTTTTATTGGGTGCTTGAGCCACGCCGCTCGGCGATAATTTGTACGCAAATGCGCCTTTAATTTAATTTATTTACGATGCGGAACGCCGGGTGCCGGTATATCTGGCGCGCTTTTTTTTTCCCCGATCGAAAGAGCGGCGCGGCGCGTCGTAAACCGCGATTTGCCGCTTATCGTCGCCGCAGCTCGCGAGTTGCGCGTAAATGTGGCGACGAGTATCTTTCCTGTACAGTTTTACTGCGATCGTTCATCGCGAAGGAGCGATGAAGGCTGCCACTTTCTGTCTTAAAATTTAGTGTTTTATTAACGTTCTTTTTTATTTACGAACTGAGAAACAGCCTTGACTGAGAGACAGCTAATTTTGGGAAAAAAAATGAAAATAATTATATTTGTTTCTTTTACAGAGTGATACAATACTTTGATGAGAGTTCTTCTTCAATTGACCTGTGCGCATCATCGGTAGAGCGGTGAGTGATGATTGAGATTTCCTACTGCTTCTAGTTGAATCGATTTTTTTCGAAAGAGCGATTTAATATCACTGGAATGAACTTCGTCGATTGTGATGACAAATAATGTACTTAAAAATAAATTTTGAAGGAAGCAAAAGAAATTCGTTTGCCCCGAAAAAAATTTCAAAATCTTGATTACATAATTTTAATACATGCAATGTATTTTGGAAAACTTTGCGTTATTCCGCATGGAGGACAATTTTATCTTTATTTACTGCATCCGTCGTACCTCTTTTTCGAAATAACCAGTTTAATTTTTGCCACACTGTATCTTTCACGCTTTCACATTTTTCGCACGCATGATCTCATACACATGCAAATGATTCAGAACATATTCCACGAACGACTATCAGAATATATGTATATGCCCACGAAAGCGTAATCGTCTTACATCGTGGATGCGCTTTCCATTTGCGTTAACCACGCAATCTCCTAGAATGTGCGCGTGTCACGCGAATCGTTAGATTATTAAAAAGGAGTGATACGCACGACCGGAAGTGATTCACGGTGGTGTCGTCGTGTGAGTCGGCTTAAAAGGAAATCGCTAGTTCTAAACTTGTTGACAGCCTCGTAACGTCGCAATACATTTGCGACACGTTGATATGGTAACGACCACTGACAACAAATAATAGTGCGCGGTAGCATCTTAATAATGAATCATAAACTTATATTTTTTATTCTCTAATAATAATTACAGATAATTGAATCTATATTAATAAACTTTCTAACTAAATTACACTCTCGTCTCTCTTTTTATTTGTATATTTACTTTATAATTTATCAATTGATTACAAATCGTAAAACAAACGACAGAGTACAAAGTAGTGTAAAGTGGTGTTGAGATAAAATTATGTAATAATAGATAGCGCGCGCTATAGACAAGGAATTACGTACAAGGAAAATCACACATCACACTTGATTAGAGTCCTTTTCGAGCGCATTGTTAGATCGATCTATCTTTGAGAGATCCGCAATCTCAAAGTACATATACTGAACGAAGCGAACGCACACGGTTATGCATTCAATATCAATCTTCCAGCAAATCTGCTTCCCATATGCACACGCAAGCAATATACGTATATATACATATATATGTATATACATCGCGTACCTTGCTTATATGGCAAGGTCGTTTCGGGATATTTCGCACGCGCCAAACACCTTTCGCAGCCTCAAAAGGAGACCTCGTACTCGCGACGGTCGTTGGATCAATTTGCTTTCGATTCCTCGAACGCCTCTGCGCCATTAACCCTAAACTTGGCAGTCAAAGTACTTTAATAATTCGATGTGTATACTATTATCTCTGCTCTTTATGAAGCCAAATAATGAAGAAGAGAATGACATAATCTTTTAACTTGTCCAATAAATCCGGCTAGGTTTTTCTAATATTTTAATTTGATTTGATTCGATTTGATTTTTTGATTTGTTGAAATCATAATTCTTAATTTGTCAAGATCTAACAATTTCACTCTTCTTTAGGATAAAAAGATTTGGAAGTAATAATAATAACTTTATTTATACAAATAGTTTTTTTATTAAAAAATAAATATTATTTAAATAATAGATTTAATAATTTTTTGTAATTAATGGTAATCAATAAATCACTGAAATTATTAAAAGAATGAACTAAATAATTTGTATGTAATAGTTAAAGTTTGTTATATAATATACATGTGTATACATATAATACATATTAGGCGGCAATGTGATCTAGTGGTAGAGCGCCAGACTCGTAATCTGAGGAGAACCAGGTTAGAGCCATGGAAAGTTTTTTCCGAAAGCTGCGCCCTCCGTGCAAGATTGGGGCCCTTGTGCAGAGCAAACTGGGCTCCGTCTTTCGGAAAGAGATGTTAAGCCGTTGGTCCAAAGGGTTAAGTGAGAGGTGAAGGGTAGTAGTGGATGAGAATTGTAACCCTAATGGCCAGTCTACAATGAGTCGTTAGTCAGATGTCGGAAGAAATAGTTATAAGCGTATTGTAACCAATCGAAGGCCTGTAATCGGTGATCGTAAGAGATGGCATTTGGCCAATCGCTTATGATTGCCGATTACAGACTTCCGATCGCCTTATGACACGTTTATGACTTTTTTTGACTCTCTTCCGACATCTGACTAACGACTAACGACTCATTGTAGACTGGCCATAAGGGGATCAATTAAAACTACGCCTTAAAACTTCTTAACTATGTTAAGAAGAGGAATCTGAAAGAATCATATTACATTGGTTTAAAAATTGACCTTAGACGATTCTTCTTGCCGAATATTTTGATTTGGCTTACAGTGCAGTGCGTTTAAAGTTATATTACTTAAGTGATCCTTTAATTTGTATTACTTTATTGCATGTAATTTACTTCAATTTACAGTGAAATTTATTTCAAATCACTTAATACGTAAAACAGATGTTACATTTTTACGTTTCACATATGTTTTTACTCACTTTCATGACTTAAATTCTGAAATTTTATAGTATTTATTACCTGGTTGCATGATGTTGTCCGAATACCGTATCCGTACCGTGCAAGGATGGAGACAATAAGAATCCTTGTCTAATGTTTCTGTTCGTGAACAGTACGGATACGGTACGGGTACAGCACGGCTGTGTCTGAATCGACCTTTAATCTGCGTCAGTGCTGATTTTACTGTCGCGTACGAAAGTCGAAGATTTCCCTCTTTATTTATTTATTTTTTTTATAATACATATTATTTCAAAGAAAGGGAAAAGTAAATTCTCTTTTATCGAGATTAGAATAAAAAAATAATATATCCATTTCAAAACATTCCTCCATCGAACGGAATTAATCCATTGTCTTAAACGACGCTAAGTCCACAAAACGAAACGTAAAACGTGCAATAACTATGATTTAAAATAATGATTAAAATAATAATTTAAGTTATAAGGAATAGAATATTTGGCGTACACTTATGTCATAATAGTACATTAAACATTTCACAATCCATTCACATACAGAACTCCGCATTCGTGTTTGTTTTGAGTGTATGCCGTAAAGTTGTGTATATGCAAAGTCGTTGCGCTATCATTTGTACGATGGGACTCGAGTCGGCAGGCAGTCGTCGCGTTATCCTTCGAGAGACGATTGCGACAGGGATATAACGCGATCGTTTCTTGCGAATAAATGATTCTTATCAAGTCGCGCGGTTAATAAATTCCTACCGTCTGTAACGAGAAATGATTCGTAATTATTCATGATTATCGCGATTATTTTATGCGATTCATTCCTACAAATTTAAATTACGATACTTTGTTTTAATAAAGTATACGTTGGTAAAAAAAGGCGATGGAAATTATAAATCATTCCCTCTTAATTTTTACAGTCGATATAATTGTTTTTGTAATTAGCTTAGATTCTCGAATGTCTCCCGCGTCGCGCATTCTTCGTAGAGGGCCTCTAGATACGAGGGGCGCAATAGTTGATCTAAGTGCTGATTGGCTCGCGTGAATTGCATGCTTTATTATTCTTTTCATAAGCACATACTTGCATAACGTCAGCCCATAAAAAGATGACAGTATGACAGAATTACATATATACATATCTTATTTTTTTCAGCAAGCGACACAAATCGATACAAACATATTCTGTCTTCGTTATTCATTGGAGTTTAAAAACTTTTTAAAAAGTATATATCTATCCTATATCTCTATCCTCTAATCTTACATTCCGTAATCTAAATTTATTTTCTAATTTTAACATTTCCGTAATCTATTTCTATTCTCCTTGCCTATTAGTAATTCCTACTATTCCTGATCATGGCATTGTGTTGTGCATTAAACTGCTCAAATAGATCAGACAGTTATGTTATAAAAAGGTTTCCTTCTAACACTGAAACTCAAAAATTATGGATTTCGAACATCAATAGGTCAAACTACAAATTTTCTATTAATTCCTATCTCTGTTATCTATTAATTTTCTATTAATTCCTATCTCTGTATTTACATACATAAATATTGTATATAAATATTGAAATAAATATAATATTGTGTGTAAAATAATAAGTAATTAAATATAAATATATAATCTATATTTATATATAAATATATAATATATAGTATATATAATTAATATATTTAATGAATTTGCTATAATTTAAGTTAAGCAATAATTAAAGTAAGTAAAAAAAAGTTAACAAGGTAAGTGCAAATATATGGTATGTATAAGTAAATAAATATATGTATAAATAAATAAATATTATTATTATATATATTATATATATTTTATTTATTAAAATAAATTATATTATAAAATATATTGTATTATAAAATAATATAATTTTAATATAACTATTGATCGCCATGTTGCATGCTTTATTCTTTTCTTTTGTGCAGCAATTTCAAGTCAATCAGTTTGCGCCTCTCGTATCTAGAGGCCCTCTAATTCTTCGATGCGAGAGATTAAATGTAATTTGTTTATCGTTTTTTCATTGACTAACCGAATCAAACAGTATAACATCAGAAAGTCTATTTTTTGTCAATAATTCGAAATACAAGGAATACGCGTATGGTACGTGTCCTTGGGATTTGTTTTTGTGAAGTATAGCGCGTTATTGTTCACATTAAGTGAAGTGATTGCCATTCGCGCGGCGATACTCGAGCCGGCAGGTAGGCCCCTCGAGTGTATCGTCGCGTTATCTCTCGAAACACAATTATTTTCTATGAAAAATTAGAAGTTATCACTCGACGTAATCAGTTAACACTTACGATTAATAACAATTAAACATCAAAACATATTTCGCACGTATTATTAATTTGACGTAAGAATCGAAGCACTAAGCGATTACATTTGGTTGCGACATTTACGAGTGATAATTGTATCTTCAATGACATTTGGATTCGAATGTACTTATCTCGCGTTGTACTTAACACTTTTCGGTAGCTTAAACGTAATTTTTTCATCGTCATTTTTCCATTGCAATTGTTTGTTTATTTATTAATACATCGTTTGCTTATTAATAATTATATCATGTGTTGCGCGTAATGCACGGGACAGCCGTGCAAAGTGTCACGCGACTATCGTATTCTGATAATTAGTCGCGCGCGATTGTAATTAATTATATCTTCGGAATACATGTGAAAGAAGAAATTCTAGGAAGGAGGATTCAATATCGGAGCAACACAGCGGAGCAACCACAAGGCAAGTGTATAATCTATTTCTCATGTGATATATACTTTTCAAGAATTGTAATTATTTTATTATAAATATTTGCTCTCGCCCGATACGCTTTCTGATACGAGATTCATGTAACAACTGCAAATATGGTGTAACCACTGTAAACGCCTGCTTCACAGTATTTAATATTTCACAATGTTTGAACGTCAGAGAGTAAACTCCGTTTTATCCAAATACTGGAAGTTATCGATCACGATATCTATTTTTTAAAGAGCACAAAGGGTATCTAAACTCGAGTGTGCTATTCCAATAAGTTTATCTGTTAGGAATGAAATGTGTGACTCATGGCGATTTTATCACGCGGCGTGCTCACGCAACTTTGTCTCGTGAGGTGAAACAAAAGAGAAATATCGCGGCGTGATTTCGACGAAAAAGAGGCACGTGCACCGCGCGAGGAAGACGTGTTCCAGCTTCGCGCGCACGAGTCTGTGTAACCGCTAATTTGTTTGAACTGAGGGCAAATAAACGGCATCGCGGGTAACGTTGCGCAGATGCGCAGCACCGCGGCACGGGCATAATCGCTGCTGCCGTTGGTTTCTTTGAAAACTCCGTGTCGTCGGTTACGCGTTTCCTAATAGATATAAGCCGCTCGATGTTTCATACATCATGTAGCGCTCATCATTAACGATCTTCCGCGATGACTGGCACGACAGGATCGACGACGACGCGTTCTTCAGCTCTTCTTTATCGAATAAAAGTCTGTTATCGCTCAATCTCAGTCGGGAGACAGAATTTGCCGTGTAATTAATCGATACTAATAATTCTCCGCGCGCGCCTTCATCTATGAAATTAATTTTCCTCTTAAGCGTAGAGGAATATTCATATTGCGTGTAAAGTTTAATTTATTTAAATTTAATGAAGTAATTGAATAAAGAGAATTAAATTAATATGAGCTGATAACCAGTTGCCAGGACATAAAAGTAATTATAAATCCACAATAAATTATATTCCTTTCGTAAGAACTGATTGAATTTTTGTCTTACGGAAATAGAACGCTCTAAAATATCCTAAATTTTCAGAAAGAAGCAAATACGTATACCTATTTAACTTATGGAAGTGGAATTATTTGCTGTTATGATTGCGATTACGGTAATTTAGACTCCGACGAAGATATTAGCAGCAATTGTAAATTCTATTTTCGTGTATGTTGCTTAACGAAACAAAAAAAAATTTAAGGACGCCGTAACCCGTCTACGATTCTGGCAATTTGCCTTACGCGGAATCGCTAATTTCTCTACCGATTAACAGATACCCCTGGTGTACACGTGCCGGTGCCCTCGCCACTACGACCGACTTCCCCGAATAAGTTACTGCCGTCGGGATTTGTTTTCCCGGCCGAATCTCTCCGTTCGTCGGTGCGCAGCGAGCGGTCCACCGCGCCGTGCGTCGTAAGCGAAAACACATAATGCATCGCGCGCGCCGAGGTAACGTCTATTTTCGGTTTAATTGGTTACATTAAGCCCCCGGCAGGCCGGTTAATTTAACGCAACGGCGACGTTGGTCCGCCGCTCATTATCGCGCCGGTGATCGAGCGCGTAATTTCCCTCTCGCGTCCTCTCTAGCGTGCGTTGCACTCTCGCGCAATTTTTCTCCGATCGACGAAGGAGAGCAGAGCGTCCCCGTCGTGTCGCGTCGTCGCTCTTGTCGTCGCGTCTTTACGAGCGCTATCGGACGCTACGCGCCGCCGAGCTGGTGAATTTCACGAGGATCACATAAATGAGTCATTAGCACGTCTCTGTCTCCGGATCGGGTATCCTCGATCCCCCATCGTTCGTTCTTGGAGAATTTTCGTCAAGTCGCGTTTGGTACGAGCACACTGAACGAGACGCGGCACTCACGACGCCAGATTTACAGGCCATTAAAGCGAAAATAATCCTTTCCTTGGAATCAGTCGGCCAATAAATACGGATTTCCTTGCCGAATCGGCCTTGATAAGACGTGAATCTCTCGCGACACTTCGCGGATATATACTCGATTTAAATGCGAATTGGCGTGCTCGTACTCAGTTTAAAACTGCTTACTGACAGTAATAGGTAGCTAAGAGATAAATATATGTGACAGGGTAACGATCTGGAAGATCGAGAAAAATTTAAAAAATATGAAATAAAAAGTTCTCCCAGTTAATAAACTCATTACTTTTTTTATTGCGATTTAAGCGGTACGATTGAAAATTAGAGCAGAAAATTTAACAAAGCGAACAGAGATTTTATTTAGAAACCTTGAAACGTGCGTAGTTATATATCGGCAGGCGAAACTACCTGACTAACTCGTCATAATCCTGTGGAGCGGAAAAAAAGAATGATTATCGGAAAACCGATCTCCGCTGTAGTTTCCGCGATAAGTAAATAATTCGACGAACGCATTCTTAAGTCGTTTCTATTCATCGTCGTTCGGCTTTTTGCGTTCGACTGCACACGGCAAAGAGCGCAATACGATCGAGTTTTTTTCCCAGGTGATTCAGCAGATTCGGGCGATTAAGTAGGCGAACCTTTCAGAATCAATTTTGCGGTCGGCGCGCGATTGGCCGGCGGTGTCCGGCCGCGCTTCCAATTACGATTCCTAATCGAACATTATCTATGCGCATCGATGTTCCGCGTCCGTTCTTCATTATGCTCTTATTAATTATGCCGCTTCGTCTGTCGTCGCTTTGAAAGTGATTGCAAAAAACGCACGTTATATACTTATTTGTGGCTAAAAGCTTTCATATATTACACTATAAATTTTTATTTTCTATTTTTTTAAATTATTATATATAGAGAGCATTACTATAAATTTTATAAATATATATAAATATTTTTTTTTAAATAAGCAAATATGGAATTAATGATAGACATAGTTTTGTAATATTAATTAAGAAACTGCATCGCCTTTGAAAATTTCGAATTTTATTTATTCAAAGTACATATTGCCAAAGCAATACATTCTATTTTCGATACTTAAGATATTTATTTCAGTATCGTAAATAAATCTCAAATGTTTGACAAGATAGGAGATCTAACTAATAAGCGTGATAGACAAAAGGCAAAGGCTACGTGAAAATTTCCACCACCACGAAAAATGTCCTTTCTCGCTAAACAAACAGCTTGCCGAAAAGAAATTTCGGGCCAAGGTATCAATCTTAAGAACATCTCTTTCGGCTTCGTTTGACAGGGCAAGAGATGCTTATCGAAGAATCGAGGCGGGCTCGATTCCGGGTCATCTGTAGGTATAAGCCAACCGCGATAGGTATACGTTTAGAGTAGGAGCGAAAGAGCGCGGTAATTGGACGGAAGCCATCAATTATCGAAGGACGAGAGAGGAGTCCTGGGAGAGAGAGGAGCCCTCAGCCCCGGCGCGGCGCGGTTTTTGGTCACTCTCCCGTCCTCTTTCCCTGCCTCGTTATCCACTGATTACCGATCTCTCTCTTACTCTCACGGTGGCTTAACCCTCAAACATCGCTATTGGTGGTCCCGGAGTTGCGAGTTTAGCAAGGTGGTCCCAGTATTAAATCATAAAATGCCAGCAGGAGAATGGAGCGAGAGAGAGAGAGAGAGAGAGAGAGGGCGGGAGAAGAGAGCGCATCCTTCCGTCGAAATTTTATTGCGGCGGTAACTGACGTGCGCCGCTGAGGGTCTCTTGTGATTCGCCGCCCTGCGCTCGCCCGAACAATCGACACGATTATTCACGCGGAATGATATTTGATTAAAGTAGCATCTTAATTTCCAGCCGCTCGTAAATCATTGCCGCCTGCGGTATAATTTCCGCTGTCGAGGATACATTTCATCGTGTTTGCAAATAGACAGACGCGTCATTTAAATTGTACGTTACTTGAAGATGATCTCGCAGAAGGTACACGAATAAGAATCTATTTCTGCAATATATCAAATATTAAACCTTCGGGCTTAAATAAAACTTGAAATTAGAGGTTTTTAAATTTTTATTTTTAATAATAGATTTTGGGCATCAAATATTTTCTCATAACTTTATAAAATTCTAACTTCTATTAACTGTTTTTGGTTTCACTTTTAATAATATCGGCTTTTATTGATGCCAAATTATGAAGTGCAGTGTTTTTTTGGCGCATTTATAAAGGAATATGTAGCTCTCTTAACGCGTTAATAAATATCAAGTGCGATCGCGCTATAAAAGATGCTTGGAATTGGAGTCACATCTCCCAAGTTGCTGGGCAACGTTGGTTTTTTTCCATGTTTCTGGTTTTATCGCGCGACCTCTCGTTTGCGTAACAACACTGTCTTTGATACGATCTCGATTACAAAGAGGAAGAACATTGCGGCTTGTACGGCCTGCGTTCCTGTACAATCTTAATTCCGTTTCCGGTAATGGCGTATCTCCTGCGGTAGACGCAGTTACCGATTTAGAACGACACGAGAAATTCCTGTCGGCTCTCGCACATTCAATTAATTCGTACTGCGTAATCTGTTAATAATCACTGTAGTAATCGCGAGCATGCACAATGTGATTTATGTTCGTCGATTATAAATTGATACAGGGTGTCCCAGAACTGGTGGTCAGGTGCGCATGATTCTAAACATGCATTACCTACAAATATCAAAAGGATATTTCAGGGATATAGATAATAAGACAAGATGTGTTTACTTTTTCAAGAACTTTATTTTATTATCTTAAAAATTTTGTTGGATTTTACGCTTATCTGACGATTATTCCAAATTGTTTTTCTGGCAAACGGAGTTCCGTATAAAAAAGTATCATTCTACAATCATTTTCGACTTATTTTTTCATATAGAATTATTCATTCTCCCCGCTTATATCACCAGTTCTGGAGCACCTCGTATAACGTGTCAAATTTATCTATCATGACTGTACATTGATTCCTAGTTGTTATGTGTTGAGGAAATTGTTCATTCTTCAGGAATGTGTTGTAGTCAGGAATCTCTACAAAGTATGTAACGATTAAAGAAACAATTGTTGGTAGAAGTACAGTGTAGAAGTCAAAGATAACATTATCTCTTTTACCTGTGATAATATAAGAATATATTGCATAACTTAAATTTTTCCAAAGGTATGAGGACAAATCTTTCGTCTTTCATGGAAAGTACACAATTATTTACAGTTATAAATGTTATCTCTGACATCTGATAAGCAACGTTTTTTGTCCGGAAATGCTTTGTTTATCCTTTTCATGCTTCGCTAATGACTCATCATTAGCTGTAGAGATGAGCTGTAAAGAGCTGCGCTAAAGAGAGCCTCAACTTGAATATTTAAAAATTTGAAGTGATTTTATTAAAAAGATGCTCAATAATGAACTGACTTGTGAGACAGGTATGCTCCTTCAAGAATTTCGGGAAAAAACTGAATTCGTCAGCGAATGATTGGTAAATGTTTTTAGGGTATTAAGATTCAGTATATTTTAATATACTAAATATTTCAGATAATGATGGGCTTTATGAATAAACAAATACACGAAGAATGGATGATCTACTTAGACTATTTGTGTAACGAACTAAAAGTTAAGAAGATAATTAATTTCATAATTTGTTTCATCATATGTTTTATAGTACTTTCTTCGGACTCTGAAAGTCGATTTGAGGCTTCGCGTTTCCAAGTACCTCGGTGCAGCACTGTTTTTTTTCCGCCCGGTGTACCAATTAACTTCCCTATAGACTGTTCACGGGCGATCGCGTGTATTCGATTCCGCTTCTACGCCCCATACAATATGCATCTTCATTCGGGACCAGTTTTTCTGCGTGCGCGCATACGAGAAACGCGCGCATTTAAAAAGCCACCTATCTGGATCTGCGGCCGACGCGGTGGAGCGCATATCGCAGACGCATGTCGGGGCACAAAAGAATCCTATACATAATCGCGCGGCTCTCCTCGCTCGGGCCGCCGCGTTCTCATGCGGAGATCGTAGGAAGCCGTCCTGTCTGTCGGATCTCCTGCTAGAGGTTCTTCCGGGAAGGTCGATCGCGCAAAGCCGCAGGCGAGTTTCCACGTAATCCGGTGGGGTGACCGAAGGAAGACGAAAGGCCGTTCGCTCGCTCGCACGCTCTCGTTCGGAATTTAATAGCGTTTAAAGACCCCGATAGGCGAACAGACTCCCGTCCCGTCGTCGCGCGAGATGCGCCTTTTTGCGTCTGCAAAAATCGTTTATTTACGAGACCCCTCTTAAATTGCGCCACTTATCTCGCGAGAGAGCGTTGAATCGTAGTAATGCCTTATTGCGCGTCGGAAATTTAAAAGTTTCACTTAAACGATGACGACGTTATGAGAAACCGCGTGCGGCAGAAAATTACCAGAAAAATTGCTTCCTGCCACGACCATTCTCCTCGAAGGATTATTAATTCTCTATAATTTAAGCAGAATCAGCGACATATAAAATGTACCAGAAGAGAGTTAATCGTATGTTATCATACCACCTTTTTTCTTTTCGTTCGGGTACTGCTTCGAGTATGTTTTTCCGCCCCAGTTGCGACTGTAATTATTACGTGTCAATTGATGAATATGTAATATGCTCGTACTTGCGTGCCGTTCGGATTTTGGACACAGTGTTCATATACACACATTCGAAAGACGCGTGCGAATAATTAGGCTTTGCGAATTAAGATTCGATAAAACTTTATAATCTAAAATGTAGGACTGAATAATTACAATATATCATAATGAGTGTCAATATACAGTTGAGCTAAATCTTTTTGTGCTTTAATAATTTTTTGCAACTATTCTTTACAGTGGTTTTAAAGATACATATTAGTATCGGTATTATTAAATTAATTATCAATTTAAATATGATCGTGCTATTCTAGCTTTAGCTTGAGACTGCGTTTTAAGACTGACAGTAATCGGCGCGTAGTTTGCTAAGCGAAAAATGTATATAAATTTACGTAAAAATAGTATATTGTACAACTAGTGGGAAAAGTGGTCGATTCTGAATGAGTGTGAAAACTATTCCCACGAGTTGTTCATACTATTTTTCCTAACAAGAGTGTGAAACAGGCCGCTTTTCGCGCTTGTTTTACAATTTCATTTCTCCACTAGTTGAGAAATGGTTCCATTTCTCAGCTAGTGGAGAAATGGATCGTTTTGCTCACTCAAAACAAGCGCGAAAAGCGGCCCATTTCACGCTCGCGTTAGGGAAATATTATTATATAAACACAAAAAGATCTAGACCGTATATTGAACCATTTTCTATTTACTTAAATAAAATATGTAACAAATAAAAATGATGACTAATAAAAAATTATTTTTTTAGCAGGTTTTTAAAAATAAACTCAGCAAAGGGCAAAGGATGTTATTATGTGATTTTTTGTTAGTGAGTCATCTGTACTTTTTAGGTAAGATTTATCTTTTCTTTTGTCTTTCCATAATATATGTCTTAGCTTTTCGGTCTTCTTGCTGTCAGAGTAACACATTCTTGACTTGTCTTTTCAAGTCTTGTTCGAACAGAGGACATCTCACATCCCGTTGAGCAGGAATTCACTGAGGCAAGATTCCAGATAGTTCAGATGACTCTGCAGATTAGGCTTTTAATATTATTTTATAATAATTAATCTACTTAAGTTGAAAATGTCTTAGTCGAAAGTCTTAGTCTGAAATATGCTATCTTACAGGTTTTGCAGTTTTCCCAATATCCTACACTATGATTCGGATTTGCCTTTCAAAAATATCTCTATAATAATAATAATAATAAAAAATCGAGTAATAAATTATTTTTTAATTCTTGCATAATTGCTGATATTTTCTGGCAAAGAGGGATGAATGATAAGCGTTTTTCTTTTGTATCCAGCGGAGTCTTATTTTTCCCGAAGTCATTCATTGTGAGTATAATAATCTTTGTCGAAGTTAATTCGAGGAACGAATGGCGATTGTCGGAAGCGACGAGTTAGAGGAAAGGTCGCATCTCTCTCGTGGCGTCGAGTGACAAACACGTAACACGCGAAACCTTCTTCAGCACTTCCTCTCAGGTACGTTCCTCGGACTCTCTCACCCCCATTTGTCTCGTTTATCGTCCTTCTAACTCGTCCGCAGCATTCTTTTACGTGTCTACCGCAGTTTGTGCGAGCCATGCCGCCGCGCGTTTACACAAGCCAGCGGGAAGTCAAGTGGCTTTTTCAACGGATGGCAATAGAAAGATGTAAGCGAGTCGGTCACTCCAGGCCTCTCGGCCTATTAGCTTCGTATATTCGCGGCATAATGCAAAGGGCGATCGTGCTCGCGGCACGGCATCGAGTTCTGTTTTCAATAACAATTCGCACTTAAATCTTTTTTAAAAGCCAAGTACATATCAAGTAGTTATCGGTTGGAGTGTTTGAGATTTTTTAGGTACTTGTGAGAGTTTTAGGTTTTACGTTGAATTCTTCGAATAATTTTTAACTGTTTCTTCATAGCAAGGATGTCGGCTTTAGCTACCGAAATTGTATTCTTTGCCCAATTTTATGACAACTTTTAATAGAAATTTTATTTTAGATTTAAGCTAGATTTATTTATAGATAATCTAATATTAAATCAAGCAAATCAAAAGTGAAAAAGACGGTATTTTACTTTTTGCAGAAAAGTTGGTATCAAATTAATCGAGAAGGAAAGGAAATTGTATACAAAGTTTATAAAAACATTTGTACGCATTTTATGCGTAAAAGTTTCGGATCGCTTTCATAAATTCCAAAGCATTTCTGTCCAAACATCGTCTATCTTTGTACTTACGATCGATTGCATCGGTACGTAATCTATTATATTCACGAGAACATTAGATTCATGACGTTAGATTGGATAATAATAAGGAACGGACCGCGCGATTCATCATTTGTCCCATCACTTGGAAAACTGGAAACGCGGCAATACGATGTGTCGGACCCTGACCTTCTCGATGAACTCTCCGCCCTTTTCCCGAAGTGGCGATGACGGCGATGGTAAGATACGAGACAGCCGTCAGGGTTTTTTCTCAATTTCTTCCGGCAAAGCAGCGATAAAATGATATAGTAGTATACAGCCCGTAATTTTCTTTCCACACCTTCGGAGATGTCGCCGATTTATTCCGCATGTTTATCGATTTGCCATATTTTTTTTCCTCCGAGCCTGTAACGTGCCTCGGGCGATCGATTGATCAATCGTTTCGCCTGAGACACGGGAATATTCTGTTGAAAGCAGCATCTTTCTTCATCTACATATGTGTATCTTTTTGCGTTGCTGTGCCAAATAACACGGTGCGAGCTAAATTCGTGCGATCGCTTTCTTTGGATTTCCCAAGGAAATTACGAAGGCGATGCGTGTATTAGAGATCGTTCCGGTTGTATTTCTCTCGGAAAATCAACTCTTCGCCGTCAAGAATATCCTATGAATAGTAAAATATTCTAGAATGACTTTTATTCTTATAACAGATTTTTTAATTATACTTAACTGTGAACTTATGCGTTCTTAACTAATTTAGGTAATTATTTACCGTAATTACCGTAAATAATTACCCTGATTTATATTGGAGTATCAATAGTTTTCAGGTTTTTAATAGTATTATTTAAATTCAAATTTTTATTTTTACAAAGTCTAATTCAGACTGTATAAGTTATCGAGATTTAATGTTGAATATCGAAAAGCTGTAGTAAATAATAACTTCTCTCAATTCTCGAGATAAAAATTCCATTAATATTGAAAAATCCATTATTGAAAAGCTAAAAGCAGGATAAAGTCAGTTCTGGGAAACCTTGCGCTCGATTTGTATTGACAGTATGCCAATATAATTAAACATCACGTCTATGTAAAGGTTTACATCATTGCAACATTGTTGCATTGTTTACGCGTCGATACCCGGCGGTGTATATCCGCCAATGTTATCCGCGAGACGTTTATCCGAAGCCGCAAAGCTGCGGCCACAAATATTTCAATCTGTTACATCAGTGGCCGCAACGGAAAAGTGCTGCCGTCTAAATATTTGCCGAGCACTTCGGCAAAGGTTACTCGGGCCTCGTGATTATTTGTTTCTTCACGCTCGTGGGAAGCCGCGTACGGCGAGCGGAGCACGCATCTGCATGCGGCGCGGCGCGCGAGAGAGGTCTTTTACGTCGCGTATGAATCAGCGCGATGCACGCGTGCCTGACTCGAGTATCGAAAACCATTAAACTTTATTAATTTTTATTCAAACTTATAAACAATAAAAATTGATATTAATCGTCTTTATTAATCTTTAAATGGAAATAGCATTCGCACGCACGGCTCGGCGGCGTTTATAGCAAAAATTAATAAGAAACACATAATCTATCTTATATGTACATTTTTTAATAAAAAGATGGGAGATTATAAATTTTAATTCAACGTTCTATTACAGTGGAATCTGCTACAATTACGGTGATATATTTCAGACAGGATTTATTGATTTAATATTCTGGGAATTTATTGATTTTATTACAATCCTCGATAACGGAAGAATCAACAGAAGCGCAGCTGTTCTGCTAGTAACAACGCTAGTAATCGTTCGATAAGTTGCGCGTCTCTTTATTGTCGCGGCGGGATATCGAATAGCGTGTGCGCGCGCGCGCGCGCAGCTCGGGATGAAAAATTCTTACGATCCTTTCCATTCTACGCGGGGCAAGCACTTTGCATAACATTACACAGAGAACACTCTCGTAGGAAAATTATCGCGAACAAAGCGCGTGGCTGTTATTGGTCCCGTCGAGTTAAACACATATACCCTCCCGTCTCCGTACATTCTTCCCATTAATTAGCCTCGAAAAAGCGGAATTGTGGCGCCAGCTAGTGAATCACTCAAACTATACGTTACGCTGTTCGACTTCGCCTATTTCAATAATATGCCGCAGGCGGTGGAATAAAATTATCGCCGCAGCGCGCCGCGCGCCGGCGCGTGCGTATGGACTTACGTAAAACCGCGCCTGTCCGACTTGGCATATCCATGCATAAATACGCGTGTATTGCACCTGCGTAGCGTATCGATATATATATATATATATATATATATATATATATATGCACACGCAACGGCGCCAAGCTATGCCCAGTACGCACGGTAATATTCCTCGAGATCTTATTAAGGATGCTGAAACGATCGATCATCTGTCGACGAATCTTGGGAGCTCGCCTGACAGAATTCAGATTCTATTTTTTTTGCTCTCTTTCTTCCTTTGTCACGTTAAGAAATTTGCGCGACAAAAGAGTTAAGGGAACCTGTCACATTTTTACGATAAGTTTTTTAATTATCTCGATCGTAAATTCCGATAAAAAATTTAATTTTACATTTTAAATGACTTGTTCGCTGCTTTTGAAAGAATACGTTCGAAGATTTGCAAAAGATAGATTGTGACGATTTTTAAGAAGAAGCACCAGCTTCCAATTGTTCGTTCTCGACCATGTCGGCTTCTCGGCAGCTGTCGAGGCGTTCAATCGCGTGTACCAGACGTTTCTTCAACTTCGCGAATTCTTTAGCGGACGTCATTTTGCTTAACGTGGACGCGGGCTTTGCGTCCAGATAACTCGTGCCCTTTCTCGACGTGGACCGTAGAAAGGCGCTCAGGCTGACATCGGCGATCTCTTCCCAGTCCTGAGGAACCGATTGATTGAATGCTTATCGAAGAATGAAGTATAGAAGATAGTAGCAATTTGCGGCATTTGCGATAATTTACAAACGATGCAGCAACGAGATTTCTCTATGAATGACGGCGCAAATGATCAAGCTAATTCTTTCAGATGGTTAAATTTATATTTTCTATGAAAGGAATATCCTATTATAAAGCGTATATAACAATGAAGAAACCAATGTATCTAGAAGTTAATCATGAAGTTAATTATTAACCAGCTGAATATATATTAATGTGGATTTTGATTAAATCGAGACCACTACTTCTCTAGTAGTCGGATGTGAATATTTTAGCCACTTGGAGCGAAGAGATCGACCATTGCGCGTCGCGATAGTACTTACGAGCTCGTCGCGCAGCTGCGGCTCGAATCCGATCGCGGCTTCGAGCATCGCGTACTTATCGTCGTTTACATTGAGCCGCAACAGCAGGAGCAGTAACCTCACGACGCACCGCAGACCGTGGCCGGCGCGTTCCCGTTCCTGTAACAGCCCAATTACCGCGTTACATCACGCATCACGCCGCACTGGACGGGACTGCACGTCGCCAATCTGTCCGGATGATGCGAACCGAGATTTGGGTCAGGAATCGAAACCGGTATAATTTTCACGAGGTCAGACGCGCTTCTCCGTATATATAGTTCACTTCCCTTACATATTAATTACACGTTTGTGTTTTCCACTGAAGATTAAGTGCATTGAAACTGCAACGATTTTAATTGATTGTATAGTCGTCCTTAAAATAATCTCCGAAGAAAAATTAATCCCTAGAACGAAAATATGAATTAACTTACATTCATTTACTTCAATATACTCCCGCAATGTGGGAATGAGTGAAGATTACTCTCTCGCGTTCGTTACTTTCTATGAAATAGGTAACAAATTATTAATTTTAAATTAATTCTTTGATTACTCTCTGCAGCGCAGCGTGTCGGTTGTCACGGATTAGTTCTTGATGGCTTCTCGTAAGAATCCGCATATAGGCATAATAGAGAGAATAGAAAGAAGTTCAGCAATGATTTCGGAGATTATGAAATTGCTTCACAAAATTTCACAAAGCAAATTCGTATTGATTATTTTTTATTCGTCTGTTTTCTTGTGTTTTAAATTCAGCCGTTTAAGCGAAACGATCCTTCTCGCGTCCCGTTGTCTTTCCCTTTATTACCTAACTAAACATGGCTCTTTCGTATATCGCGCGGATCGGCGCTTACATCGAATTCCCTTCCCCGGAGTGCCATAAATCTCGCAAATAATAAGCCACTCGAGCGCGACGAGTGGGATCGAGTAACGATCACGGACACGGTTGATACGGTTTCGCGAAACCGCCATCGCTGCATCGGTGCGATTGCCATCTCCGCTTCCAGATTGGCGCGCGATAAAACGTGGCGTATCGGCCGCGATCGGCCGGCCAAGTGGCTCTCGCGTGTTTTATATACGGCTGAGATTATGGTCGCCGCTCGCCGTCGCTGTCAGCGTCGGGTGAATAAGCGAGGGCAACTACAGCGGGCAATTACAGCGTGCGCGACTCGCGAGCATTATCCCAGACAAGCAGATTCTGAGACTACGGTTGAGTTGCATGTAGCGCCGGTTCAGAGGGTGATCGTTGCAGTTTTCTCACGAGAATGCATAAAAATTATAAATTGAAATTCTTTGAATTAATTACGAATAACAGAAATGAGAATTTTTATATCTCAATTTCCATTTAACAAATAATTTAAATTAATTAAAGATCAAATTTCGTACCATCTTTGGCAGCAAGATTTCTTGCTGTTTTAATATTAAAAATAGTGCTAAGATAGCGCACAACTTTAATTTTTTTAAGGTAACAAATAGAGACTAGGCGCTACTAACTGCGCATAGGCATAAATGAAATAAATAAAAGTTTGTTTACGAAAATCAAGGAATTGTTTCGAACTATCTCAACAATTTTATGATAAGACTTGTGAAACCAGATTTGCGTTGGATTGCGCTTCAGTTCAACACAAGCCTGATTAAAGGCTAAGATCGATCTTGCAGCGAACGAGTACGTTGTAAAGAGAAGAGGACCAGTTGTTAGGAGGATGGGACATTGGTCAATTACCGTTCGTGCGATCGCGAGATCATCCAGAAGCGCGAAGATCGCGCAATAGGTCGACTCCAACAGGAACGGCAGTCCAGTCGCGGCCAGAGACCGGGTGTTCCGCTCCCTCACAACGCGCAGCATCCTCCTCTCGATGTTTCTCAACTGGGTCGACAACAGCCCGATCTCACTCTGTACTTGAGCAAAAAAAAAAAACATGCTGAGGAAGAGAGAAACGGGGGTAATTAATCGACGGCAACGGCGATGTTAATGAATCGGACGCCGCCAACGCTATCATCATCGTCGTTGTGCGACTGCGAGAAAAACTGATCTTAAATCTTACGAGGGCGACGAAAGCACGTGCTTGAGAGAGAAAGAGAGAAAGAGAGAACTAGAGTAGACATAAGAAAAATAAATTTTGAAAATTCTCATATATCTCTGTGCGAAATCTTTATGAAGGAATTTTTAGTTTATTAAAGCTCTATTTTTTTTTAAGATAAAAGGTAAAACTTGAAATTAAAGTCGAAAGATTAAAAAGTGAGGGAATGACAAGTATTTAGCATTTGGAAATAGAATTTTGAATTAGAGATAAAATAGTATTAGATATCTTGTCTAAAAGCAAATAAATAAATAATTACATTTAGTGACATAATACATTTATGTATATTAATATAAGCATGAATATTTCTTTAAGCTAGTAGTCGATTACATCAAAATTAGGTGTGGTTAATGTTTCATTTAAACAAATTACCGCGATTTTGTCCGCCTTCTGTCGACTATGATAGTGCGCCTCCATCTGAGACTGGACCAGCTGTATGTGGTTTTGCGCAATGGCGGTCGTAAAATTTCCGGTGGCCTTGTCTTTGAGCCTGTTCACCAGCTGCTGAACCACCAAGGCCATTGAAAGCCCATCGTTTGACTGCACTCGGTATCGATTGCTGGTTGCGCCGGAAACGATTGTCACCACGCTGCCAGTTTGCACGTGCTGCAAGCCAAGCACGTTCCAATTTTGCCTCTGTATGTCTCCTGTAAACTCTAGAATTAAGAAGAGAATTATCGTTAATTAAATCTTATCGTAAATTAAAATCTTCGCGCGAACTTCTGAACTTCTGGGGAGAAAACAAATAAGAAAATTCAACTATTCAGTTAAATTTAAACGATCTTTACTTTTCTATTATCTTTATTTAGCGATTTTGATGACCGAAATAATTAACATTTAACTTTATAAATATGCAACAAAAAATGTCTTTCGATATTTTTCTTAAAAAAGTTTAGATTTGTTAAAACATTTGTGACGAAAATTACGGTTGATAGTTTTGGGGCATTCTCTGTATTTCGTGTCAGACATATATTGAGACACAAGACATTGATATTTTTGATGAGCGCGGTCTCATGGGAGGGAAGGAATTCACTTAACGAGAATTTTACCGACTTTAAATTACGAATCTACCAGGTGTGCGAGGCTTAAAGTCGAAAGGCCGATAAAAGGAAGAAAATGCGCCGTGATTGAAGAGGTCCGGGTAAGGTTCCTGAGGCCCCGCGATGCCTGATTATCGTATTAGGTGGGCCGAGATCCCGCGCGTTTAAAACCACGAACGAAAGAGAGTGAGAAAGAGAGAGAGAGAGACTGGATTCCTTAATATCGCCGTTCGCAAACGAGACATCCTAATTCTCTATCCACAATTTCCTAGCCCGTAATTTCCGACGGGGAACAGCGGGGCAGTGGGAGTAAAAAAGATGTCCGTGAGTTTTTAGGGAATCCTTTACGGCGATGGGACCAACAGGGCGGCAACACAAAACTGCGGCCTATAATATCGCATCTGTAAACAAGCAATTTCTCCACGATTCATAAATCTATGACATTCATGAAAATTGATTTTTATGTTATACGCTAAACTTTAGATATTGCTTACAT
Organism: Temnothorax longispinosus; assembly: GCF_030848805.1. Classification (NCBI taxonomy): domain Eukaryota; kingdom Metazoa; phylum Arthropoda; class Insecta; order Hymenoptera; family Formicidae; genus Temnothorax; species Temnothorax longispinosus. The sequence goes on along the minus strand of NC_092360.1, from coordinate 19,531,612 downwards.
TTTTCTATCGCATTGAAGATATAATGGCGACTATATCAAACGACTTATGCATATATTATTTATAATTTTATTAAGAATGATACGCGTTATTTCCTTTGCGACAAAAAAGAGAAAAATTTACATAACTTTATTACGTCGCGATATTTTTTTAATGATAAATACGGAAACGAAATAAAATCCTGTTTCAATCCTATTTCAATCTTGATGCAATGCCATGTCCGTAATATACAATTTTTTAAATTTTGATTAAGTGAATCTTATTAAAGGAACTCTTGCGGAGTTTGCTGTAATTTAATCGTGCGAAACCGCAGAAAAATTTGTCGACGGTAGATTCGAGGGAATAGTTTTATCGCGGTTGCAGCCCTGGTCGCGCGAGTGGCGAGAGGGACGAGGGGCAGTTATAAACGACGGTGCCGATGGATTTACCGGGAAACAGCTGGCTAAAAGCCACGAGGGGCTCGCTGCACTTGATGGTCGCTGTGAAGGTGGACGTGTTCTCGGGTGGGCAGGCCCTCAGCATCATCTTCAGGGGCAGTTGGGCCGTCTTCTGAAGTACGCGCATCAGGCTCCCACGATCTGCCGTCTCGTAGCTCGCCGTGATTCTCACGTCCGACGACATCGCCGGCAGATCCGTCGTCGGGTAGATCATCGTGCGCAGAACGTGCCGGTCACCTTCGCATTTGCACGATTAAGTAATTGGCCAAGTGACATATCAACAAATTAGCCAATATCGATATTCTAACAATTCTGCCGTTTCTATTACGAGGAATAAAAAATGATACGCGGAGGGTATGCATTTTTTTGCAACAGTGTCGTCCTATTTCTCATCCGTCGCGTTTTAATTTTGTCCCGGATTGTTCCGGAGCCGCTATTCTCTTGTTCGAGACTTCGCGCCGTAAATATGTAACTTTACGTGACTCGCTTACAAAGATTGGTAATAATGTGGCAATCCTTCTCGGCGACGAACGGCTTGGAGACGTCCACGCACACTTGAACGTTGCGTAGCGTCGTGTACGTGGACAATTCTATGGTGATCCTGCACATTAAATTACGACCCTCCGAGTCGTCCTTCGAGTCGTCCTGGTTTCCGCGTGGACAGGGCTCGAGATCCGCGGACACAGTCACGGATATTATCAGCTCGGCGTCCATGGTAACGTCACTGAGTTGATTGCCTTATAATTTCAATCGTAAAATAATTAATTCTGTAATAAAAGCTTTGTAAAATTTAACTATGAAATGGATGATTTGCTCTTTGGAGAAATTCTCGATAGCTGATTCGTCGCTTGTGTCGCTAATGAGTGTTAAAAGTATATTGATTCATACCGGAAGCCTTATTTCTCTTCGCCAACTTGCGGAGCTCCATGAGCTCATCTTCGGCGGCTACGTAATCGTAACCGCGCCGATGCAGAGGAGGCGCGATGAATAACGACGGCTCCGAGCCCAAGTAGCAAACCTCTAGCTGGCCCTCTTCGGAGAGAGCGACGATCGCTCCGTCTAAGTGCTAAAAAAAGAAATATCAAACTCTAAATTACAGTCGCAACGCCGTAAAAGGAAAAATCAGCCCTAAATTGGTCAAAGAAACCGTAGATAAAAAGGAAGCAGAACCGCGGGAAACCTGGAATGGCCTGTAACATCATAGTTATTATCTCGCGGATGCACAAGAGCAATATGAGAGCTAAATTAAAGACTTGCCCGTAAAAGTGATCTGACCTTTAAAATTAAAAATTAAAGTGGTGTGAGTACGGCCATGTACTTTTGACCGTGGCAATATGCAATATATGCATACACCAACTTTCGTTTCTCTCCATTTCAAAGAAGAATGTGTCAGATCGGTTTTTTTTTTACGTGTAGGACTTCGGTTCGAACGGTTATAGCGGATTCTTTCTATAGCGGCAAACTGAAAGGCTGTTTCTGCTTTTGTCATTGTGCGAGATAAGATAAAAATAATCATATTCGTCGCTATTTTCATGGCATACTGACGTCCGGCTGATTTAGGCGATTTTCTAAGCGTTTTCTCGTATGTGGCGGCGCGTATGTATACGCGGAACAACTCCAGTTTGCCGCGACGATAGTTCGCTGATTAACGGAGCGGAGTTCTCGGTATTAAGCTAATTAGCCAGCAATTCGCGCGCTTTGTGTCCTCCGGAAAGACAACAATGGCAAACTTGCTGGCCGCGCGCGCTAGCTGCGGCAGGACGATAAGATAAAACCAGGGTGATAATTGCCGGACTCCTCGTCCTTCCCTGCACTCTCTTGCGGTTTTTTCCTTTCCCGGTCGGTCTTTCATTGCCGACGCCGATGCTAAAAGCCTTGAGAGCGTTTCTTTCGATCGTCATCGCCACGCGAGCTCTTCACCTTTATCTCCGCTTCTTTTTCTCTTCGGTTCTCTTGCGGTTTCAAAAATTCCTAAACGAACAATCCGTAAGATGGTCAAACACGTTCTCGAGCAATTTGATTATCATTTTACGTTGGTATTTGACGCGGCCTTCGCAGACAGCAAATAGAAATCAGCGAAACACGAGCGAAATTAATGTTGAATTTACAGCGAAAAATATATTTCCTGATAGATATTTTCAACATTTTTAGCAAAAACTTGCATTTATATTTTTACCAATTTTTCTCGAGATATATTTTTGTTTTATAATATCTGGGGAATCTTACAGAAAAAGAGTTGTAAAACAATTTGTATAAGATTTGTCGTTGTAAAAGCTCAAGGCCTCTATTCCTCATTCGCTTCTTTAAAATATGGCGTAGAAGTTACACCGAAGAGGCTTCTGATAGCAAGGACACAATAGATCCGTGCCTGAAATAATGTCGGAGAAACAATGACTGGTGGTGCCGATAGTGCGACACGGAAGAGGATACCCCGATATAGCGAAGGTCTCGGCTCGCTTCTTTGTCAAATGTCATCGGCTCTGATTGCGGGCTATCATGGTGAACATACAGATACGCGCTCCATCGAGGTCTTCTCTCTCTTTTTCTCTTTCTCTCTCTCTTCTAAAAAGAATTTTCCCATATTTTCTACGTCATTATTCAATATCGTTGTCTGGATAAGACAATCTTTTCGACAATCGATAATTTTTTTCTCCTAGTCTTTTCTTGTCGAAGATTAATAGTTGCCTCGTCGGATGCAACATATCGACCATCGTTATATTGCTGTATCGATGAGCTGTTTCGATGCTCTTAGCAGAGACAAAATAAAGTACGGCTGAATAGGTCATCGTTAATTTAATCGTCGCTACGAATTTAATCAAAGTTCTTTTTTGATAAAAATATACGTATGCATATGTATGTTGCAAGACGATTAATAATGATACAGTTCTTAATAAATTAATAGTGATACTGTTTTTTTATCTATTGTGAATGTATCGTAATGTATTACATCCTCCAAGAAAAACGTGTGAGAAATTTTTAATGCAACATTAATTAATGTTAATGTTACGTTACAAATTAATGAAACTTTAAGTAACCATTATTCACCCTAATACATAATAACAATAGGAAATTGTTATGACGGAATTTGCTCCTTTGAAAGGTTTACAAGAATCTAAAGAAAATCAATTATTTTTCTTAAACCTTTTTCTTAATTAAATATTTTTATTTTGTACTGTTACTTCTTTAATTCTTTGTGATTAAAATAATTCTTTGTAATATTAAAAATTTGTTAAGGAGAATTAAGAAGCTATTACCACTTGGGGAATATTCCAACCACCTGGTTGGAATAGGAAGACCCTTGAATAGGAATACAAAGATATTGGTTTTATTTTTTAAAAGTAGTTGCATAACAATTATTTTTAAAAGGAATTTACATATTTTCTTTGCAATTGGCGCAATTTAATATAAAGATTTTACATCTTTTTTTGAAATACATGTCACTTGAGTTGAGTTAGGTAACATAATTTTGTGAAGGTAACTTTAACGGCTGGACAGTGGCAGACTTTGAATGTCCCACTTTGGCTATACAAATAAACAATAAAACATCTTTTAATTTGAATAATTAAATAAAAAGTAGTTATTCTATTGATGCATCTGTTTTTGGTATAATAATTACATTCATGATCAAAAACTTGAAAAAAATTGTATTTTTCATGTTTAGAAAATTTTATTTCTTTAATTTTTTCTCAAACATATTATACATATTGTGATAAATATCACATTAACAGAGAACATTATATGTAATTATCATCTACATTAAAAAATTAATTTCAAATATATTAAATAATTTAAGTGACAAATTCAAAAATTACATACAAATGATTAAATAAAAAATAAAATTAACATATAAGTTAAATAAAGTTTACAAGAAAATAAATTTTAGAAATATTGGACACAAAATTATATTGACAAATATTATGACTTTATTATATGATTAAAAATATAAATAGAAATAAAAACAACAAATTAAATGATCAATAGGAACAAGAAAAATTAAATGATCAATAAAAATTCATAAAAATTTTTTATATTTAGATTTCGTAAAATAATGTGATAAACTTCACGGTATAAAAATTGGACAAAATTTTAATCACATTAATCAAATTACATATTTTAACAATATATTATTAAATATTTCAAATCCTTTATGCTAGTCTTACTTTTCGATTTCTTAGACAATTTCTGTGTATGCTTCTTTGAGCATTTTTTTTTTAATTCGTTTTTTGATGGGCTACTTAATCGCGTGTAGTCGGGTTTTTCAGTTTTTTGTCATTTGTAATGGTAGCTTTAATAAATAATTCTCATCTTTTTTTAATATCTGCTGCCTCATTATCACTTTTCTATAAAATACATTTATTAATTATACATTTTATAGGTAGATGTCAATTTCAAGCGAGATTTTAAGGTAACGATATACATAGTTACTTAAAATTGATTTAAAAAACAGTCATAATAATTTAAACAAGAAATCTGAATTATAAATACATAGAAAATGTTTCTTTATACTAGAATACGATTGGTATGGTAGTCAAATTGATTATAATAATATTGGAGAACGTTATTTTGACAAAATTGTCGAAGTAAAAAGTCCGTTTATAAATATAGTGACCAAACCGGCTGCTGGAAGAAGATAGGATTTTCGACACTACTTCAGCAATTGGTTTAGCTACGATTTTATCCGGTGAATTCAACGAGCTTATTATAGATGGAAAAAGGTGAGCTCTGTCATATATAAATTTGATACCCTTTCAACAGCTTTCTTTAAAATTTATTAATTCCGCGTAACGGCGCGTTTTATATATGTTTTGTGATCAGAAAGTGCTCACTTTCCTGTTTGTATTTAATAAAGTTGTGATTTGATATTGTAATATATTATAGTATTAGAATAATATTATTGAATAACATATAATTTTTTGTCAATAATTTAATTGTTTAGAAATGTAAAGATGTTCTCTATTCAAGCGTTTGAGGGGCCAGCACGAGGTTCCACTTGGATTATCCGTCTTGTTTTTAACAGACAAGTGATCTTGCCGAATACAGGTATTACTACCCTAGCGCGCACAAAAAATTATATGTTATTAAATAATATTATTGTAATATTATAATATATTACAATAGCAAATTACAACTTTATTAAATACATAGAGGAAAATGAACACTTTCTGATCACAAAACATGTATAAAACTCGTCGTTACGCGGAATTAATAAATTTTAAAGAAAGTTATTGAAAAGGTGGACGAGCGTGGCCTCTAGTACACAGCGCACTGGTCTATTGAGCCAAAGGTCTTGGGTTCGATTCCCGGTAGAAATAGAAAAATTATATTCGCTTGTTTTCCTCTCGGAAGGCGCAATGGCAAACCACAGAGAGTATGTCTTGCCAAGAGAACTTCTCTAAAAAATATAGCCGTTCGGAATCGGCGTCAAACTGCAGGTGCCATATAACATTGTGTATAATCCACGTGCGCAACACACATGTATATGAAGAGAAATGTAAAGATGTTCTTTATTCAATTAAGCGTTTGAGGGGCAAAAGACAAGTGATCCATCTTGCCGAATACAGGCCGGAATTATCACCCTAGCGCGCTATGTTTTATTATTTATTAGCAATATTTTTTATTATTGTGGATATTAATCAGAATAGCTCGCATAAAATTCTTGGTGGAACTTCTTGTCCCACAACTACCATGAGTTCAGGGTAAATTTTAAGAGAAAATTCTCAAAATTCTCTCCGTGTAGAATTGATAGTTGAGTGTATATGTACTTTTTAATCGTATAACACATATATTAAAGAATTAAAAATGATATACACAAAAAATGATTATAATTAGTTTTCCTTCATCAGCGTTTGTCTTAAAAAAAAAGCTAAAAGTGCGAGTTTCTACATGAGGTACTACTATGTATTTAAAAATTAAGATGCAAAATTAAAAGAAAAATCTATATTTTATTTGTAAATATGATTTTCATACTTGTGTCACGTAACTTTGCATATCAATTTTTTTATTTGGGAAGTAAATCATAGATGTTACAAGATTAAATCGATCGTGATGTTCAAGTTTTAAACAGGGAGGGATCTTCCTTTCTCAATGGCGTTTTCTACGATGTAACGCCGTGAAGTGTCGCGCCGAGCATCAAGAATACGAGTTATAGAATTATGCAATCGGTTACCTGAAAATGCGCTCGAGTTACGGCGACCGGAGTAAAAGGCAGCTGAGCTGACCACTTAAGAGTCGTGCCCTCGTAAATCATCAGGGTGTTCGTGTCAGCGATTACGAGCACCATCAGCTTGCCATCCGGTTCTACAAGCATCGCGCTCAATTAGCACACTTATTTTCTGTCCGTTAAAATAGTTAATTAGGCGTGTCGCATCGCACGCCAGCTACTAGCGCGAGAGGTTTCCCCCCCCACTTGTCTGTCTCACCCTTTTGTTTTTTTCCTTTTGAGAAAACAACAAAAGAAATGTTTTGAAGTGCTCAAAATTTAATTTGCCTTTTTGTCTTTTCTTTTCTTCTCTCTCTCTTTCTCCAAAAGCTCTTAAATCCACTGTCAATTACCTATCACGTAAGCATGAAAGCAGAGTGCCTTGTATTCGAGCCTTTTCGCGTATTTCAGAGTGACGCAATTGTCTTTCAGACAGTACAGATTTTTCTCGCCGAGTATGAGAATCCCGACCTCGAAGCTGCTCAAGGTAACGGCGTCGATATCGAGAACGGCTTCCCCGATATTGTAACTCCAGTCCGGTTCTAGTTTCCTCGGTTCCTCCGAGCGATCCTTGCTGCCAAATTCTGCCATGCTTTTATACCTGCGCGAAAAAGATATATAATTTGCGATAATCTTATTTCGTTAATGCTTACTAACGTCAATATATAAATCGCGCGTCGAAGTTTGAAAATACGAAAAAAGATATGTTTCCCAAACTTACAAATTTTCTAGTAGAGATATTTTCTTTCTTTTGGATTATTACTTTTTTAATTCAATTTAATTTAATTTACTTTTACATTATTATCGTTATACAACTTTGCTAGAATGTGCATCGAATCGACAATCTTGAGGATTTTGTACAAATAATTGGAAATGATTTTGAAGAATATGGCAAATTATATTCTTTTTATATATATATATCGAATTCTAAAGAGATCCTCAAATCTTTTGACAATGAAAAGGAATTTTCTCTCATCATTGTTGCGAGTCTAATGACAGTGAACCATATATGTATCTCTTCATTCGTCCTCTCGGCTCATAATCCTGAAAGACGAGGCTGCAATCCGATACATCGCGGCCGCGTTATCTGTACACCGGCAGGTGTTCATTGACGGGCTACTCGGAACGGCACAGTGGAATAACCTGCCTGTAGCATTCGAGGATCCACGCGGAGCTCGGCGTCACGAAGATGTCGTTCCGCGAAACGTAGACGATCGGCTCCGGCAGCAGCCGATTCCCGAGAACCAGGCTGAAGGTGGGAGTCTCTTGCTCGTAGAAGAGAAGCGTGCCGTCTAGGCACTGAACGCAGAGGAAGTCCCGGCCCCGCACGCCGCCGAACGGTCCCGTCGTCAGGGACGCCGGAAATCGCGGCAGCAAATGCTCGTAAGCGATTTCCAAGCCGCAGTGGTCCCCTGCAAGGGTGTAATAACAAATAGCGGTTAAATTAAATTAGTTTAGATAAAAACTTGAGATTGGAAATTTTAATCAGTGTAGACATCAGAAAAATTAGAATTTCTGAGAATTTTGAGTTAATGTGTTTATCTTGTTATTTTAATTTAACCAAGAAGAATTGTTGAATAAATTACCAGATTTTTTGTGTTCGAATTTTAGATTTTAATAACGCGTGATGGACAATGATTATATATTTATTAGATTTACCATCTTCCACTTTATTTATAATTTTTTTAACCAATTTGGAACCCCCTATAAAATATCTTCTTAACGAACATTTTGTTATTTATTGGTAACAATCTTTTTATTCTTTATACATATCTTTTTATTCTTTACATATTCTTCGCTTTTGCTTATTGGAATTATTAAATCTATCACAACGCGGCTTAAGAGCCCATCTATCACGCGTTACGCAATATTTATGAATCCATTTGACGGAATGCGTTCCTTGAATTTTTCAATCGCAAGGACGACATTTGTCAGAACTGGTAAAAAAAAATTGCCCCATACTTTTGCCAGAGAAGCGGTATTTACTTCGACATTAAATCAGGCCGATTATGTACTGCCTGTAGACATTACGTTGCACTTAATTGAAGAAATAAATATGCGAGACTGATGTGCGAGCTCAGGCGGCGCTAGACAAGCGGCTCGAGACAGCGAACAATCGCGATTCCTGTCCGTATATAGGTCAGACCGCAATTCATCGTGGTCGCGTTCGAGCGTCCGGAGAGCGATCACTGTTTTGCCGAGTACATATATCACAACGGCAGTGTTATAATGAGTGTCCCAGAAAAAGGTGAGCGCAAAGTACAAACAAACACGCTCTCTTTATTCAGATGAATGAAAAGGACGAGGACAAAAATTTTAAATACTAAGAATAGAAAATGATATGTAAGTAATAAAGAATAATTATATTTTTATCACATTAAAATTAGAGAGAGAGAGAGAGAGAGAGAGAGAGAGAGAGAGACCGAGTGAGAAGCAGAAAAGAGTTAAAGAGAGATAACTGAATTTTTTAATTTGAAAATAATGTGAGAGGAGGAAAAACGAAAGAAGAAATTAAAAGTATTAAAAATTTAATGAAGAAAATACAATTTTACTTTTAACAAAATGTTAAATTATCTTTGTTCGCGAATTTTCAATATATAAAATGCCTTAACTTGAAGTTTAAAAACATGATTTCTGGTGTTATTACGGAAAATACTTATTAAAGAAAATTAATCATCTTTGCTGTGAGAGAAGGATAATATGAAAATTGGTGGCGCCTGCTTGGCGTCGGGAAATATATAGACGCAACGATCGCGCGAAAGAGGAGTGAATCAGACAGTCGCAACTTGTGCATGTGAGAATAACTCGCGTGCAATTTGCGTTTTCCCGTGTGTGCGAGCACGCGATCGGAACGGAAATCGGCTGTGGACGGTTTTTCATCGAGGTAGATAATCGTTCTCACTTTCCGTTCCGCGTCCGCCCCGCGGGAGGAATCGCGCGCTCGAAAAAAGTGTATACGCGCTTGACGACGTAACGCGTTCGACGTCGTAACGGCGCTTGCGAATTATTACGAAACACTCGGTTGTTATTGCCGCGTCTAATATCGGCTGGATTTAACGAGATACTAGCTCGAGGCGCCTCTCTCGATCCCGGATCGTGCCGCGAAAGCAGTCTTTAACATTGGAACGGCCGAGCCGGTCATTTTGAGCCGGCGAGCACTTTTTTATCAGCCGCAAAGGCTATCTTTAAGCGGCGAACAAACTTAATTTTATTCCGATTTGATATATTTAATAGAATTTACAATGGGAATTGTAAAGGAAGGAGGGAGATTTTTTATGGATTGAATATCAAATGCATAAGGTACAGGTGAGGAATTTTTCTCGTGACAGAGTATACAGAATAAAGTATGCAATTTAATAATTTTTTTTTATAAGCTGACGAAGATTATTTTAGATTGTAACATTATTATATGTAACATGTTATCACAATAGTATCACATATTAGATGAGGATTGTGTAAGTTTCTGATAATGAAGACTATATTTCCAATCCATATATGTTTCCCCGCGGCGATTATGTAGTTTTCCGCATTATATAGTGTAGAATTGCGCAGAATGTAGATCATTAATATTCAGTAAGTAATGGATAAGTATTCTACATATGGCGTTCTAGGGTCTTAAAATTGTCTGATCCGATTCCTCCTTGATCTTTCAAAGACGTTTTAATTTCAAATCGCACAAATGCACGAGGAAAACGTGCACCATTCGAGGCGGTTGCGGGAAATTGGAAAAAAGTCTCCTGACGTTACGTAAATTGACGTAGACGGGGGAAATATCGAAAAGGAGAGACGCGTTGCGATGTCGTGCGTCGTGCGTACTTGAGTTTTTGATCGTTCGCAATTGTAATGAGCGAGACTGCGCGACGCGTTTCTATACTTTGATACGCGATATCGTACGATTGACCGATCGGCATAAACACACATTGGTCCATATCTGCTTTGCATTCATTGCTAAATACCAATTTGAATCTGAGAGTTATTCATCTCATATACAAAAAAATATCTGAACTCTGAGAAAGTCTGATAAACGAATGCTTGGAGAGGACAATTTGTTTAGTATTAGATGTGATACTTGAATGTTTTGGATTAAATGTGACATCACAGATGTCTGACACTTATTTCATGATGGCTTATTGCGGAACGATTTTCATGCGATGTCGACGCCAGGTCGTGTACAAGTCATGTAAAGACGATATCGTATATAACATGCTCTTGCGCGGCGAATCGTGTCAGAATTGAAGTGTCTGCCATCGAAATTTAAATCCTCAATCAAAATCCTACTATCGTCTATGAAAAAAAGAACTCAAGATTAATTTTTGCGTTAGACTGCGAATAATGCGTTTTTGCGTGCTTCTGTAATTTTTAATTGCCGTTTTATTGTAACTATGACTATGTGTACTACACTGAAGATGGTCCGAATACAAACCGAAACGTTTGTGAAATTTAATTTGTATTAAATACAATGACACGAATATCTATAGTTGTGTCTTTTTCTCTAATCCTTTTTATTTTTATTAATTTTTCATCTGTCGGGTTAGATATAGCTTTATCAGGATATCGTAACAACCGATATACAACTCGTAATAATTTAATGAACGTTCGTTCGTTGAAATGTCATATTACATTTTTATTAATCTTTGCGTACAATGATCGACAGCTTCGTAATTTTCTTGGTATATAATTCTATAAATTTCGACGGCGGCCACTTCGATTCTGACACGATTCGCCGCGTAAGTGCGTGTTACACGTTCTCATCATGCAAAAGAACGATACGTTATCAGCTTTACATGACTTGTACACGAGCTGCCGTCGATATCGCATGAAAATCGTTCCGTAATAAGCCATCGCGAGATATCGACGACGCGGCGCGCGCGTCTCCATCTCTCATCGCCGAGGATCTTTCCGCGCGGGAATAATTTAGCGTGCTCGTGGTGCTCGTTAGCGGCGCACTGCTCGCGGTCATTTTATCTATCCGCGGCCGAGACCGGCTTTCGGAAGACGGGTCTATGGGATTGCCGTCTTCAGGCCCTGAGGGCTTCTTCAAGAATGAAAAATAATTACACGTTCTTTCACTACCCAAATATATAAATTACACATCAAACTTAAGAATTATAATAACAGCGATAATAATACAACGATAATGAGGACAACAAAAATGATAGTGTCTGTAATAATGACAGCGGTATTAGTAGTCGTAACATACGTTTGTTTTACCCAATAACAAGAGATATTAATAAGGTGATTACGAGGTATGCAACGAAATGAAAATGTATGCAATGCTCGACATATCTGCAGACTTGTTTGCTGAGATTGCAAAATCTAATTAGCGGACCATTCTTAAGTCAGGTTTCTCGCGAGAATTCCAATCGGACCTGCGCACGCGGGCCCTCACGATCGCTCGATCTTATTAGCCGTTATGGCCGCGCTGCCCATCTCTCCCGAAGGCTCTGTTCCATCGCGCGATTAATGTTATTGTCACGACACTAAAATTAATATTCCGATAACACGCGGCGCATTGTGATTCTGGAGTCCAATTAAAAGAATAGAAAAATCGCCACGGCGATTTCCTACAGCGATACCGGTTGGTTTCTGCTTTCGTTAAATGTAATATGTAACGTGCGTATTTGTGTGTCTTCAAGTTAAAGCCGATAGAAGAACGGTTTGTTTATTAAGCACGTCGCGTTTTAAAACGTATAGTTTATTAATATCAACGAAAGGAAAATACTTATAAAATTAAATAAAGAAATTGAAGAACAAAAAAGTTAGAAAAGTTATAAAAATACAAATTATTTCAGGTACATTCTATGTTATTTTACAGTTTAGTATAATATATTGTAATACAAACCATGCTCAACGGAGCCCTGGCTCAAAATTATGCTGTAAATGACGAGTTTCTTTGATGTCAGTATCGCGAGTCGAGTATCTTGCGAGCCTCTGAAACAGATCATTGCTGATGTGATCGATATTGATAGAGATATATAACGTATTTAAGTAAGCGATGTTGCAAAGTGAATTTATTTAATTAAAGATGAATTTAGAAAGATAATTTTATTAATGACTTAAAATTTTTAATAACACTCCGCGAGGCATTAATAAGATAGAGATTTATTCATGTTTATTTGTCACGTCTACATTTTATTTAATTTATCTGATTTTATTCACAATTATATACAAAACAGTCACACATCATTCAAAGATATGTATATATTAAATTAGTAATTTTAGAATGCACATAAGACGAATCTTTGTTGAGTTCTGCGACAATTTATACTTCGTTATTCCCTTTCTTCGTTGTATTTTTCTTATTGACAATCAGTTTTTATTTCATTTTCGAGATAATTTCTGCAGTTTAAGCTAAAATTGATTTTCTTCCATCATAATTGGTTTTAACGCGTTGGAATTATTTTCCTGTTATTCCGTCTTTCGCAAATCTTCATTACGAGGCCACGCGTTCCAGAGTTAAAAACGTGCAATATTCTTCGCAACGTCAATAATCCTTTCACTTCGCAAACATCGCGGTTTCACTTACGAGACGAATTTTCCCGCCTTCGTGTCGACGATACAGTCGCCGATTTGCGCCTCGACGACCAGGTCTGAGGACTTGTAGCCGCTCGGCGACTTGGTCTCGTCTATCCACTGCGAGGACGGGCTATATATCCGGAGGTAGCCGCTGTGGCTGCCGACGACGACGACGTCCTTCCGGTCGGCACCGAAAAACGGCGTGACCAGCAAGCTCTGTCTGTCGAAAGACTCGTTCACTCCGCACTGCGTTCTCCACCATTCTTTTGTCTTGAACAGCGACATTTCCGGAACGCTTCAAGAATTCGGCGGCATTGCGACGCGGGCAAGGGTAAATTGCAACTGACGCCGGCGGCCGGGGGTTTACACGCCGGTGGTTGCTATGACATCGCGCGGCCACAACACAGTCGCCTTCTCGAAACTAAGGCTAATCAAAGATGCATAACGAAATCGCGGTGTAACGCCGCATTATCGCATAAGGGTCGATTCAGACACAGCCGTGCCGTATCCGTACCGTGCACGAAAGAGAACATCAGACAAGGATACCTATTGTCTCCATCCTTGTCTGATGTTTCTGTTTCGTGCACGGTACGGATACGGCACGGCTGTGTCTGAATCGACCCTATTTAAGTATCGCGGACATCGAAGAAATATTTGCGTATTACACGTTGCATCAGTGAATAACTGTAGAGATTCTTGTAGGTATTAAAATAGGTCTTTAATATAAAGAATTATAATTGCTTAAAAATATTCAATTCTCATAAATTCCGTTCTACAAAATTTTCTTGGCTTATCACTTTTAATATTTTCAATATTCCTGACATTTTGAAGATTTATATAAAAATATTCAAATTCAATGGCCTGCTAAATTGTTTTGACTTAAAATTTTTAATATTTTCAAAATCTTTAACGTTTTAAAGAATTATAACTGCTTAAAAATATTCAACTTGTGCAATTTCAGTGGCTTGCTTTAATACAGTCAAAATCTGTGACATTTTAAAGAATTATATATAACTGCTTAAATATTCAATTTCCGCAAATTCAGTGACCCTCTAAATTTGCTTGAAATTTTTAAGAGCTTTAAAATCTTAGAATTAAAAAAAATGTAATTGCTTAAGAATAGTTAATGCTTGCAATGTAAATGATTTGCTACCTACATTTGGGATTTATAATAGCTTTAAATATAAGAAATTTAATTGGTCTTTTTTGTCATAGATGTGTTAAATGTAATAATTTAATATAATATAATTTATATAATAATTACGTAATAATTATTTAATAATTTACATTATATATAATTTAGTTTGATAGGCTAACATTTGTTAGTCAAACACGTTACTATAAAGACTCACTTTTGAACGGGAAAAGGTTTTATGAAAATATATGTTCAAAACACAAAGTCCATCTTTGTAGTTTTTATTACACAAGACAAAACATATATACAATAATATAATGTATTATTTGATTGAAAGTGTCGTAACATGTGAAAATTATTGTTTCGCGATTATTATGTTTGTTACGTTTATCAGTATATTCAATATTGTATATAGGCTGTAAACTGTAGCTTCACATATTCGCGCATAATTGCATTTTCTTCATCGCGTAAATTGGTATGATATCTTGTTAGCAGATGTCACTACGGTATATATATTCGATTTTCAAATGACAACAGTCGGAATAATAGGTTTCCATCTGCTCTTTAGGGATTCAGAAATATTAACATGAATGTTTATACTGGAGTTATTTGTATATATAGTGTTTCAAATACACGACGCAATTGAAATAAAACTATTGAAGAATGTAGACGTAGGGATTTGTTACGCAAAGCAGAATAAGCAAAAAGGTAGCGCGTAATTAAACTTAAAATATGTTAATAAAACATTTTGTATTTTGTAATTTTCTTAAACATAATTACATTGTGTTTTAAATATGTCATTATAGTTTTTCATCACAAATAAACATGCTCTTTGATTAGGGTTTTTTCTTATAAAAAATTATGCATACGATATACAATTCCTATGTTTATTTAGAAAATAATTCCATAATATGTACTATATATGTAGTATATGTAATAATCTTTATTAAAAGTTAAATGATTACAAGTGCAATTATCTTTATTAATCGATTTCGGCGGATCGTATTGCGAGACAGGAGTTTTGTTCGAAGTTAAGATAGGACAGATAGACGATACGTTGCACGCGTTAAAAGAACTTTACGGGACCAACTTTCTTTCCAACAAGTAGAATTACGTACATGCCTCTTACTATCAATTTCTACTACTAATTACCATACGCTATTAACGTGTGTGCTAAATTAATATTGACTATAGACTTTCCTTCGTTAAGATCGCGGAAAAAATGCGCAGAGTGATCAAGCTAATTTGATTGACGCATCAGCAGGAATTTAGAAAGTTTTAGTTTTTTTTAATTCCGCTGAGTGAATTTTCGCAATAGTCTAGTCATGTATTTGGCGGTCCCAAGATCCGTTTCTTCTGCCACAGTTGGTACTGTTTCTTCTAGCATATTCGTACTCTGCCTGTAAAAAGAAATGATAGGATATTAATGACGCGTCGCGTGTATAGAAGAGAGTTTTTCTTGAATATTACCTTTTGTGCCACAACAACTCGAGTGCAAACACGATTACGCTAAGTAGCGTTCCGTAGCCCATTACGACTATCGCGAAGTAGCATTCCGTGAAACCGATGTTGATGAAGCTAGTCTGACTCGAGCACGTTGGCTTTCTTGTGTACAAACGATACTCGTCGCGATACATGAGTCCATATTCTCGCAGTTTCAAAGCTCTGAAAATATTTTCTTCGAGTACTATTATACATATGCCGCATTTATTTTAATATTTTATACATGCAATTTTCTTCAAACGTAAGTTTTAAATAAAATTACTCTCGAAGGCAATTGCTAAGTTATTAATATTAAAAAATCATAAATGTCATGTATGAGAACATCAATGCAAGTGCTTTTTGTAGATAATGTTTATTTTATGGAAAATATGTTCCTCGTGTATATATGGAGGGATTAAAGCCATAGTGGTGTAAGTCAATTTTTTTTACCACTTTTTCTTCTTCTTTTTTCAACATATCTGCATGTGTAGACTGCATCTATGAACTTAACTCGATAGGTTAAAAAAAGTGACTTACACCACTATGGCTTTAACTCCTCCATATATATATATTTTATTCTTAATAATTTCGTAAACAAAGTCTTTCTTTTCAACGAAAAGCGTAATTTTATGAATGTAACGTCTTAAATTGTCAACTTTTTAACGTCATATTCTCGATTATATGGCCTTGAGGTTGTACATAGGGGAACTGTGCCTAATATCGCACCCTATTTTTAAAAACCAAAATCTTGACTGAAAATTATAAGAATATAACTAAACCGCATCATTTTATTCTATGATTATCGTAACATGATCTCCATGGCATGAATGTGTTCAAAATTTACTTTAACTATCTTTTCTAAAGGAAAACAAAAAAGTAGCATTTGACGACATAAAAAAACAGTGTTTTTAATATTGCGCCCTTACATATTTTTATTAAAAATAAACAACTCAAAACAAGGCACATAAAGTTGGTAAAAATATGCTCTTTTAACGATTAAGAAAGCTTATGGGGTTCCACGAGCTATAAGGTGGGATGATGTAGTCTGGTCAGCATCCCGCCTGGATTTACTCTCGCAAAAAGATTTTGTTACTCATTGGACAGGAGGCTGAGGGAGCGTCAGAGGTATTCTAGAGGCAAACCAGTTAAGAAAAATGGACGGTATAATGAAAATTCCTGGAGGGAGGAATTAGGAACATTACAAGGAAGAAACGTAACCGATTAAAGCATCACAATAATGGTTAGCAACAATATCTCTAATTTAGGAATAAAATTAGACACAATATTACATGCTTTCATGACAGACATTCGTTCTTAGTACATATCTTTTTTGCTGTATTAATAACGAAAGATATACCTCCTGCGAAATTTCGAAACCGTTAAAACTATGAACTGTCATGCCCTTGGTCATGCCACTTTTTATATCATATAATTCTAATTAAAATAAAACAAAAGATCGTCCAAAACGGTGTTGTTTCAACAGCTTTCACTGCTCACTGACAGAATGCAACACAACACGTAATAGTCTCAATATCATAAGGTGCGGAATTAGGAACAAGGGCGATATTAGGCATAGTTCCCTTACTTGATACGAGGCACTACGCGTTTTCTGACAAAAGATTTTCACGTTAAACTTTAATTTGCTTAAATTCATATTTGAGGATGCGACAAGTTGATAACTTACCCATTTTTTATTATCTCCGAATAAGGCGATTGCTTTGCTATTGAAAGAAGCGGGTTTATTGCGATCACATAATCGATCTCAGTTAGACCACACTTCTTCTCTTCCTGATACGTGCTCTGTATAAGGCTGTATATCAAGTTTCGTGAACCATGAAACGCGAAAGACTCGCTTCCTATGCGGCGTACCCCTTCCTCCAGGCTCATCCAGTTCGATTTGCTTTCGATTTTCTGCAGAATCGCCTTTCTGACAGAACCTTGAAAATTCTATATTGCAACAGAAAGAAAATTATTTCTATCTATAATCTTTTGTCATTTAATTCTTTGTTTCAAGATTAATAAACTTTTATTTATTAACTTTTATCTACCTTCATAAGATATCGGTTGTATGTTACGTTCTGTCCTCCGAGAATTAACGGACTGTATAGGAGATCGGAAAGGGTTTTGATTGAGTCCGTGGTAGACTGCAAAAGAGCCACAATATTTGCCGTGTAAGCCGCATAAAGGCTCAGTGAGGTCAGCAATAACATAAGAGTGACGATGCGAGATGAGATTCTGTATGGCTCATACGAATACCCTACGAATATACCAGAAGCAATAAAATTCTCTCTATTTTGGGCTCATACATTCTGGAGATATACCTATTTTTCTTCTAAAATAATTCTCTTGCTGTAAATTTAAATATTTCTTTTGTCTGAATTTCTTTTTTTGTCCATATTTGCCACATAATTATGTAATTATCAATGAGAAAGAAGGTGGAAAACAGAAAGTACAAAAGTTTGATTTTGCGTATCGAAATAAGAGTGGACAGTGAGAAAAAATTCCAGAATAGAAGAGTAACTCGATTTCGACGATTCCAAAGTAGAAAACTTTTACTGTATTTTATGAGTTTACTTTTTGATATATTTTTATTTACAAGGTGAAAATTGCAGAGCTCTTAGGTTAGTAAATTGTACCTTGTTGCGCAAATGCGCCTAAAAGGAGGAGAAGACCATCGACAGCCGTTGGTTCGCTGACTTTTATTTGATTCCAGTAAGCTGCCGATCTTTTCGAAGTGCCTCGATAATGTTCCCATTTCATAGATATATATAACAAGCAGAAGACGAGAACAAGAAATATAGCAGTTGCAATCCAGACATTTCGTTGAAAGGGCAAGGTGAAGATATTTTTCACGGTCGACAGTAGCGGCCGTCGAAATACGAAACACACACTATTCAAAATTTTATGTATTATGACAAAAATTAGTAATAAATCTCTCTGACACAATATAGTAATAAGAAATATAAATGTGATAGAAAGGATAGAAGTTATAGATTTAAGAATAAATGGAGGTATACGATGGGAATGATATTAAACAATATGATGTTATTAATAAAATACATATTAATTTTGTATATAAAATCTAATGTTATAGACATCAAATAGCGTAATTAAGACTGTATGCTAATTAAATATCTGTACTTTAGAGGTGAAGGATTAATTATCTCTATTATTATCATCAATTCAGAGAAGACAATTTATTAAGATTATTTATTAATAATATCTTACGTTGCCGGTAATACCATCAGTTAACTTAAATTTCTGTGCGCTCGTTGCAAGATATTTTTTTTATATCTACATTTGCTTAATAAAAAAATCGATTATTTATATGGCTATATATTTATATGGCTATTATGGCTCCGTCATTATTGTTATCCACGTACGCAAATGTGTTTAAACAAAGCATTATTTTTAAATTATAAGAGTTTAAAAATATTTACAGTATAAATTATAAAATAAATTTTTTCAAATTGTTAACGAAAATTTTATTTAAAACAAAAATTGGAACGGAATTATTGTGCGAAAACACAGTCTTAAAAATGTCTTTTTTACATTCTTACTCGATAACTTTCGTTTTTTGCGTATGTCTGTAAAGAATTACCGAGACTGCTGTCATTGAAAATAAATAAAGTTATTCATATTTTGATGGACAATTTTATGGAAAGGGAGAAAGTATGGATGAGAACACAGTAACGGAAGAATTATATAAGAGATAAATTTGATGTCAAGGGGATTTCAATATTTTCAATTTTAGAAAAGATTTTTTTTACTTATTCATGATAATGCATGCATGTTGCGTATCGTAAAACGTAAAAGTAACTGAAGATTTGACTGACTGGATTTTATATGCAATTTTACCTAGAGCGTATGTACAGTTGAATGAATTGCACTATAGTCAAGCGATCGGGCAGCATAAACGCAGTGAAGCCAATATCGATCTCGCGTCGTTGTAGCATCCCGATCATCCCGTCCCAAGTTCCATTGTTGTTGTGTCCAAAGTGGTTTACAACATTGAACTTTACCCTACCGTATAAGAACATCAAATTGCAATATACACTGATTTCCAAGATTCATGTCTCGTTACTTTACATAAAGAATTACTTTACTTTATTTACTTTACATAAAGAATTATTCGATTCTCACGACGTAAATTATTTCATGTATTGGTCAAAAGTGTAGAAACGTTTTTAAAGAAGATAGTCGAACAATTGTGACGGTATTTTTTCGCGTTCGAGTTCGATAAGGTCGCATCATACGCTTTATTTTTGTTAATGAGACGCATGGCACATATGCTTATATAATTAAGTAATCAGCTTCATTTATACATCTAATTATGAAAACTGATTTTTGTCATCTATAGGTATAATTGTCTGATCACTAAGCTCGTCTAATAAATGATTTTATATTTCGTTTTACAGCTTTATCCTTTTAAGATTTGCATTTATGCGACCGTTTACACATCCTTTTTACGTCGATGTAGTAACCCTAAGCCTCTTCACCAAACGACTTTGAGTTACTATCATACATCGATGTAATAACTTCGTCGTAAAAGAGTGTTTACACTGCAGCATCTAACGTCAGTAGTTATAACATCGATGTTATAACTTTGGTGTAAATCGGTCCGTGTAAACGTAGTCTATGATTGTTAGATTTGCAATTAACAAACTCGGTTTTATTGTCGTTAAAGTTACTTCATAAAGATCTTAACAATATTGATATGTTTTACCGTCAGGAGAATAAGACTCACGTTGCGTTCATGCGGTTCACTAAATGGTGTACCCAGACATAATTAATCTTCGCCATAGGATCTACTAATTTATACATAAAATCAGTCAAGTGATTGATCGTGTCAGGATTTGTTATCTGCAAAGATGAAAAAAATGTACCTCTGCGCAGAGTTTCAAATATCTAAAGCCTGAAAGTAGGTATACTATGGGCGTTCTAAATCACTTGTGGAGGGGGAAGACGGCGTGGTGGAGGGTGACGTCACCGGAGTGGTAGGGTATGACGTCATCGGCTTGGAGGTGGATGACGGCATGTTTGCATCATTAATTAAATTTTTTTTTATTAAATAATTATATAAATTAAATTAGGTTATAATGAATCATAACCTAACTCAATTAATTTAATTATTTATAACCTATAAATTAATATAATTTTATATAACCTAATTTAATTAATATAATTATTTAATAAAAAAAATTTAATTAATGATGCAAACATGCCGTCATCCACCTCTACGCCGATGACGTCATATCCCACCATGCCGGTGACGTCACCCCCCACCACGCCGTCTTCCTCCTCCACAAGTGATTTAGAACGCCCATAGTATACTTACTCCTGAGTTACATTTGCGGCGTTTTTGTCTTTTCTACTTTCTTATTAGAATGAAATAATAGTAAATGTACAATTTAGGGTGTGTCATTTTAGAGCAACTTTTTTTTTCATTTCACGAATAGCATATACTTGCAGGAAGGTAAAATAAGATACCTGTTAAAATTTTAGCCTTTAATATTAATATTAACAGGTCGCTCATCGCAATTTTTTATTTTTTATTTAGTAAGATAGAAAAAATGTTATAACTATCTAACAAACAGTAATACAGCATTGCGCCACATAGATTTTCTGTAGTAAATTTACCGCTCTACAAAAAAGATTTCTTATCATTTTTTCATAAATTCAACCGTTCAAAAGATATTCAAAGTTAAAGTTTGATAAATTTTATAAAACTTGTTTTTGCTTCTTATGAATGATGTTTCATATCGACTATCAAAAATTATGAAATAAGAAATACATATTTTTGTAGAAAATTTAACGATCTACAAAAAAGGTCTCTTATATTTTTTTCATAAATATAACCATTTAGACGATATTAAGGTTTAAAGTTCAAAGTATAAACCTTAATATCGTCTAAATGGTTATATTTATGAAAAAAATATAAGAGACCTTTTTTGTAGATCGTTAAATTTTCTACAAAAATATATAATGATTATTTCATAATTTTTGATAGTCGATATGATACAAAATTCATAAGAAGCAAAAACAAGTTTTATAAAATTTATCAAACTTTAACTTTGAATATCTTTTGAACGGTTGAATTTATGAATAAATGATAAGAGATCTTTTTTGTAGAGCGGTAAATTTACTACAGAAAATCTATGTGGCGCAATGCTGTATTACTGTTTGTTAGATAGTTATAAAATTTTTTCTATCTTACTAAATAAAAAATAAAAAATCACGATGAGCAACCTGTTAATATTAATATTAAGGGCTAAAATTTTAACAGGTATCTTATTTTACCTTCCTGCAAGTATATATGCTATTCGTAAAATAAAAAAAAAAGTTGCTCCAAAATGATACACCCTAATGTACATGTATTAAATACTTGTAAAGAGAATATATCTTTGATTATGTATCACTGATACACTTAAAAAAAAATTGTTAATCCGAAAAAATATTTAGTCCGATACGTTCAACTACTATACATGTTAGTTAGTTGTTAGTTAGTTAATTAGTTAGTTAGTTTATTAGTTAACTGAATATTGGTTGTTTCAACAATTTATTAATCCTTTCAGTACGGAGAGTGACTACAGTTACTGTCCATTATACATTATACTGCTCGCTGCGGCCGAACAGTAACTATAGTCACTGTCCACATGCTAACTGCTGCGACCGAGCAGTAACTGTAGTCACTGTCCACATGGCAACTGCGTCCGAGCAACTTGAAATGTTACTTGAAATGTTTTTGTTAATAAACTTTTTAAATTGTTTTTGTTATTGAGTTTTATTTTATATAATAATTGAAGGCGTTGAACGTCAAGTACCTAGCTCTCTCGGCCGAATCGCGTATATCGGCAGATCAACGTTTCGTCCACTGGAGGGCCGTTCGCGTCTCGATCGTTCTGTACCGAAAGGGTTAAGCGAGGGGTTAAGTTAACTAACTAAAATGTTTAGTTGATCATATTGGACTAAATATAAATTTTTCGGATTAACAAATTTTTTTTTCAGTGTACAATAAATGCTATTCTTTGCACGGTGGACGAATACATGTTCAAAGTACCACGAGACAGGATTTAAGAGCCGTCTGTTGAAGATTTCTTCTCCGTGTCGGAGACGCGTCGAAAGTACTCATTTGTAAACCGTTCTTGACTGTCCAATTCCCGCGATTTTCCCATATCACTGCTCGTTGTGGACTCGGTCTGTACACGGACATCAGATGAAGAAAGTCACTGTCGAATCTTCGAGCGAGGACCACGTCACTGTCAGGATAGACAGCTAGATCCTTAAAGACGTCCAGTATCGAGTTGTCATACGTGGAAGTTATGTTGGTGTTATCGATTATCGTTCTTCGATCTTGAAGAAGTAGCCACTTTGTCGGGGCGATGAACATTCTCTTCGAATGCGCCTATTGCACAATGTCAGATACATACCTAATAATTAATTAGTTTAAACGGATGACGAAAGAACTCCCTGTAACTCTTATATACCATTAGTTTAGGAACGTTAAAGACATTTTTTAATTGACAATGGACTGTAATCTAAATTTATTAGGCAACCGCAAGTGAATATTGTAGGTCTCAGGCAAAATTTTTAACGTCGATAAACAGTGAGTGATGAGGTGGAGAGTCGCATTGCCTTTACTTTTTCGATCCTTTTAATCCGAGAGTCAACGTTTATTTGTGTGTCTGTGAAATTGGTGCCTTATTTTAAAAAATCACAAGTTTTATCATCAAGAGTTCTATTTGCATCCACAACAGTTTAATAGCTCTGGCTGGTTTTTTTAAAATAGTTCCGTTTTTTAGATGTTTTTTTAAACGATATATATCAATGGAATTATTTCTAAAAATCATCAGAAATTATAGGAATATTGTGGATGCAAATAGGACTGTTAATAAAATTTTTATTTTTTAAAGTGGTGTGCCACTTTCATAGGGATTGTATTTGTGCTCCCAGACAGACCTGTCAGTACCTGTCGTAAAATGTCGATGGCATAATCGCAGTGCAGGTCCAGCATGTAAAGATTTCGATGTTCTAAATTGTCGTAAATTCTCTCTTCGAGATCCTCGACGAAATTATGGATGCCATGAATCAAACGATAGTTTGACATTTCTCTCGATAATTTAATCGTGTCATCTGAAAAAAAAAAGAAGAAAGGAATCAATTAAAATTCTTTTAATATTTTTATTTGTTTTCTTGAATAAAATTATTATAATTTTATATCATGACATATTCTATTCCAGGATATAACGAAGTTCATGGTAATGTGATTAGTTTATGTGATGTTCTAAATTGAGATTTTAAAAAAGTCTCTGTTCCTCTCTTTCTCTTTCTTAAAGTTTACTTCATAATTTACATTTTATTTATTTATTTTTTTTAATTGTATTTTTTAAGAATCTCGAAATGTGAATTCGAAAATCTTGCCACAGCTGATGCATGTATGTAAAAATATCCTCGACGGCGAGAATAAAATGGGCGTCGCATCGGCGATAAATTGTAGGATCACGTTGTCTATGCGACGAGAGGATGCAGTGTCGAGCGATATTGCAAGGATGCACAGAACGATGAAGAACATTTCATTCGCTTTTTTATTCGCCGAACGATTGCAAATAGATCCCTTCGGCATTGTCGACAGTACCGATTATTATCTGCCGCGTACACCGTAATCTTTTTTGCGTATATAGCCGGATTCGATACTTCCATCTATGACAAAACCGCTTATAATCTGGAAAAATGAAGACGTAATGAAGGGGAAATCGGCGCAATGAATCGACTATTACCGCATATAAAATATTTATCATTCGTGACGGACGCTACATTGATGCGAAGTATACTGTCGGCTAAAAGTTTGAGACCATCAATTCTACTATAAAGTTCTACTATATGAAATGAAATCAAATTTATGCATTATAATTTAACACATTTGTATTATTTTATCCGTTGTTTTATAATGACATGAAAAATGATATAAAACATTTGACAGTTCTACAAGAAATATTTCTTACAAAATAAAAAGGTATTAAATACTAAAAAGCATTAGACTTTTTTCGTTGATGTAGTCACTCTTATATATATTTAATCACCTTTTTTTACTAATTTAGATCTTTTATAAAATATTCTAGAAATCTGGATACAAGTTTTCTTTTTCTGGCAGAAGATTTTTCTTTTAAAATAGTTTACAGCTCAGTTTTGGAAAAAATACTTTGCCGTAATTTTGACCATAATACATTTTCTTGAAATTAAACAATACCACAACTGTGCTATATATATAATAATTATTTACTTTCAAATTAAGAAAAAAATTGTTGAGTAAGAGCCGAATCGGATTTTTAAATAGTATTTTACCGGAATATATACTTTTACATTTTATATGCAATCTCAAACTTTTAGCCGAAAGTGTATAGCTCGCGAAAAAAACGGATTCAATGAAGAGGCAATCGGTCCAATGGTCGATTATTGCCGCACGTGAAATATTTAATATTCGTGACGAATGCTACGTTGACACGATGTATAGCTCGCAGATTGTCTCCTGTGATATAGCTTTGAAACGTATGGTTTTAGGATTTCGTCAGCTTTCATCGTTCTCACGGATCTCTTTCCCTATGTAATTATCGAAAGCACAATTGGAGACAATGATAGTGAATCAAGAAATTGCAAGATGTAAAAAAGTCAGAGTCTGTATTTTGCGTGTGAAAAAATGCAGCTGCGAGATTTTACGTATTCCACCATCGCACTTGCAATATAATTTTTATGACATTCTTCCTACCTTTTCGCGTGTTATCATAGCGCCGACGCGAATTTTTCTTGCGTTCTATAAAGTAAGCATTGCTTTTATTGCATCGTATTATACAAGCAATTTTGGTGTAGTAGAAGTACGTGGAAAGTGTTCAAATTGGCATTGAATATTGGCACATCGATTCTGTTTATAACACGCGTTTAAAAAATGGCAAGATTTGCATATGTCGCCTTCTTAAGCACACAAATTGTAACGCCTCGTGTGTGAGTCTGTGTATAATATTACAAATATCAATATCTTACTCTTTAATCATTCGTACACACGTGCTGTGTTATACGATCATATAGCCGTAAAGCTCGACAAGCTCAACTCGCATAAAATCGGCTTCGAACAACTTCCGCGTCGATTCCATCTGCCTCCAGCGTGTTGTCTGTTTATCGCTTCCAATCTTTGTGATATTAATTGTATAAGGTAACTAACTCGCAGCAATAATGTAATCAGTACAAAATGTCACCAAAAGGAAGTAGTTATTTTTCGAGTTTATATTTAAAAAGCACTCCGACTAAAACGTAATTGTTTATTGTTTCCGCGGCGCGGAAAAAGATTTCTTACGAAAAAAGATTCCTTTACGGAAAATAATTGTTTGATGAGTTTTGTTGATGATAAGTTGTAGTGATTGATACGTGAAACAAGCTTCTTCTCGTCCAATCAATGCTTGCACGAGTGATTTTCAAGTGATTTTAATGAATAAAGTCATGATGACGTCATCATGATGTCCTTATGAGTTTTATATTGTACTTGAGGAAACAATTATCCTCGTTTTTGTGTTTGAAAAAACTCGGATTCCGATCGGAATTATTTTTCTTAGAAAACACAATATAAATCTAGGAGATAACTGAACAATTTCCCGATCAAAATCCATTCCGAAAAGTTACGTGTCTTGTTGTCAGATTATATCGACAGGTTCTACCAGCAAAATACAAGTTTAATGCGTATACAGATGACATGGGATTTGTGTTGCAATATCTGAACAAATCTGCTACCAATCTGTTATTGTCACACCACGGGCAGTTTACTTACTGAGTAAATGATTACGATGCGATAGATTTTATTCAATTTCTGCAGTCCATCTGTCATTCTGCTTTTATCGACAAAATTCTATCGACAAAATTTGCAACAAACACTTTCAAAATCTGTTTTCGATAGATTTGGCTATCCGGATACTCGTAATATGATATATATATATATATATATATATATATACTAGCTTTTCGGCCCGCGCTTCGCGCGGGCCTCAAAGCTATTCCCCCGCCAATCAGCTTTTCGGCCCGCGCTTCGCGCGGGCCTCAAAGCTAATCCCCCCGCTGACTCACTATATTATTAACTCTCATACAATTTTTTATTTGTTTAATTTATAAAACTTCTTTGTATACGATATTTTTTATATAATATGATATTTTTTGTGTTCATGGATTAAACATTTAAGCTTACAATTAAAAATTATTTATATATAGATCTATTTATAGATATATATCTATTTGTATATTAATTATATATTATATAAGATATAATTCAAAAAATATAAAAATATCTATGTATCTTATATATAAACAATTTTTAATTTAAATCTGATTTAAAGCGCGGCATCAAAATCTATTCTCCTCTCCCTAAACTCACCCATTAATTACCGTTTTCCAAAAAGATCGATAACGATAAATTAACCACATTATAGCAATCCCCGGAAAATTCTCTCCTTATTTCATATACAATTCTTTCAGATTCGGTCCATTAATATTTTGCGGACAGACAGACAAACAGTTTGGTTTTACATTATTATATTAAAATGGTGGACTTCCACACCACCCTTGAGGTTCCACCTATTGGCGCGTTAGGTTTTTTTATAGTAGACCTTCGCCTTAAGCCCTATTATACTACTTCTCATATTATATGATTCTTACCTAGCGCAAGAAGTTGTTAATTATTTAAAATTAAAATTTATGTAAACATGACTATTAATAATTATATAATTTTTGTTTATGTATTATATTTAGAGTATATAGTTATAAATATATGGATTAACGAGATTCCCACTGTCCCTATCTACTATCTAGCGAAACCACTGCCAAGGGAACGGGCTTGGAAAAATTAGCGGGGAAAGAAGACCCTGTTGAGCTTGACTCTAGTCTGGCACTCGTTAATTTTAATTTTAAATAATTAACAACTTTTTGCGCTAACTTATTTCCGGTCATTTAATAAACCATTGACTTATCTTTTCAATATATTCAATGTGGGATTAACATCTGTTATTCTTATATAATTTTGTTAACAACTTTTTTTCCTACTTAAGGACCTCTTTATAGACCACATTAGTAGTTTTCCCCTCAGGTGCTAGAATCACCAGACTGCTAGGTGAGCTTACCCTTGAGCAGGCCACGTAAAACTGCCCATGTGAGAAACAGTCCTCACTTAAATCAATCCCTGCTACTTTCAACGACTGTCCCTGTGACTTATTAATGGTCATCGCAAAACAAACCTTGATAGGAAATTGCAGCCTTTTAAACTCGAAAGGGTACTCTGATGGTATGAGTGGTATGCGTGGTATAAACACTGTATCTCCCCGAGCACAGCCGGTGAACACTGTGGCCTCGATAACATTCCTATAGAGTGCCTTTACTCGCAACCTGGTTCCATTACAAAGTTTTGGTGGATTGAGGTTTCGCAGCAACATCACTGGAGCCCCCACTTTAAGTCGAAGCTTGTGAGTGGGTAAACCAGGAGGGTTCAAACTATTTATGAACTCCACGGGGTAATTGACAGCGTCATCTGTTTGTACCACCGAGTCTACAGATCTGTACTCCATTTCTATCTCGTCTAATGATTTAAGTAGAATGTCATTAATTACACCAGCTTTATCGTTCTTAGGAGTCAAAATTGCACGCTCACACAACCAGTCCATAGATTTCTTTTTGATATCAACAATATCAGGGTATATTTTGTCAATAAGGTTAGCTAAGGTTGTCACTACTAAGCCTAAATCTTTTGGAATAATCACCTTTCCCTCAGACTCGGGATATTTTCCATCTCCTATTTCAAGTAGAATTTTCGAGAATTTCCCCGCGGAGACATCACCTTTCAAATATACCCTCATATTCTTTTTGAGAGAGAGTTTACAGATAAGAGACCATAAATATGATGCCTTAATGCATGCTTTAACCTCATCAGCTCGAGTTCCCCTTTGCACTACAGGCAAAGTCTGTCGGAAGTCTCCAGCCAGCAACACAGTGACTCCCCCCATCACTCCATCGTTACCCCTAATATCTTTTAAGGTTGTACTCAATGCTTCAAAACCCCCTTTATGTGCCATGGTGCTCTCATCCCAAACAATGAGCTTACAGTCCCGCAACACTTGGGCCATGTTGCTTTGTTTTAAAATATTGCACAAGGGTGTTTCTACATAGTTTAGATTGAGGGGCAGCTTAAAAGCAGCGTGAGCAGTCTTGCCTCCCTCTAACAGCGTAGCAGCAATGCCAGAGGATGCAACAGCCAAGGCAATGCCACAATCACTTCTTACTTTTGCCAAAAGTAAATTAATGAGAAAAGTTTTTCCAGTACCACCTGGAGCATCTAGAAAAAAGACCTGACCAGCACTTAATTCAATACTGCTAAGGACCTGCCGATAGACAGCGAACTGTTCATCTGTTAGTAAACCCTCGTTATTCGACACCACTTGTGCTAAGATGTTTACATCATAATTTGTTTCTCTCAGATAATCCCGATTTCTCAAAACTTCTCCTAACCTTTTTGGCTGAGACAGACCATATTGTTGTAACTCCTGTCCTCCCAAAGCCAATACTGCGTCTTCAATCATCACCAAACATCTGTTATACACCTCGTCCATTATCTGCTGCGCACTGCTTTGCAACTCTCTTTCCACTTGTCGTGTAATATCTTCTGAAAAGCTGTCTTTATACTTTTCCCAAAGACTCATAGGCTCATTAAGTTGACAGAATACCAACATCACTGTAAAAAGCTCCCGCAGCTTGAAGGAAGAATCACACAAAGCAGCTTCCTCCAATGTATTGTCCCAGTGTTTGTCATCTTCCAGCAAACCTAATGCCTTGCATGCAGACTGGAATGTGGAACAGACAACACCATTTACAGTTTTCAATTCTAAAAAATGATGTTGGACCTCGAATCTCATACAGTAACATGCGAAGATAATAACACTCTGTGTTATTTGGATGGATGGTATACACTCTTCCCAGCACATTGTCCTTCTTTATTCCTGGCCAGCCATCGACATTCATTCCCCGCTTTCTTCTCTCAAACTTGTTATTTTTAAACACAAAATAAAAAGGAACCTCACAGTACAAAAGAGTTTTTGCAAAATCGTCGGTTTTGCACAGCTCGAAGAAAGCCAAGAGTGTTGTCTGAAGTGGATTACTAATCCTCTCAACTAAGTTTTTGGAATTAAAGTATACACGCTGACCATTCTCGAGGTGTACAGCTAGATGAAAGACAGCAGGATACCTCTCATGAATAGGAAACGCCAAGATTCTCCAAACTGCCTCTGAGCTGCTAATATACCGTCCACTCTCGTACAATTTTACCTCATCCCTCTTATTCTCTAAGGCAAAAGTCGCTTGATCACTGCCCTTATTCACGTACTTACAAATATACTTTATAGATTTAACTGAATTACATAATTCCACATTAATATGAGCATTGAAAGTACGTAACAAAACAGGATTATAGGGCACCACCCAACGATTGTCCAGCTCTATTTCATTGATTTTTACGGTAAATCCACCATCAGCTTGAGACCTTCTCCGATACTGCGGATATCCATCGTTTCCTGTCTGAGTGTCCTTTAGAAGTTGCCTGGGATACCTCTTGCTGCAATTGCCTCCTTTCATACATGGCGAATTACGGTTTAAGCCCCCGCAGGGCCCATGAATCATATTGGCCTTGACAATATTATAAAGAAGAGAGTCTTTCACGGGATCAGGTATTTCAGCACATATGACTTTGTCGATCATATTATTAAAGATGCGCTGCTCTAGCCACAGCAAGATGTGAATATGAGGCAAACCTCGTTTTTGCCATTCCACAGAGTACATGAAACACGTCACTTTTCCAAACAAATCACCCTTTTTTAAAAGAGCCATCATTTTCTTCACCTTGAGATGAAATACCCTAGCTATAATATCGTGTCGATCGTGAGATTTTTGGCCAGGAAGCAGTACATCTGTGATATCCTTCCACTTTGGATTACAAGTAAAAGTAATAAACAGATCAGGACGACCATAAAAACGGACGTATGTCATAGCGTCCTGAGTTCGCTCATGCATATAGCGTGGTCCTCCAGTGAATGATGACGGAAGCACCACCATTTGACCCATCTGAGCAACGTCAGCATCTTGCTTTCCCATGGCGTCTCTCAAATGAATGTAACTATCTGCCCTCACTGCACCTGGTTATTCCTAATATAATTCAACCTTTCAGTCTCTATTTTAGCATACATATCAACCAAAAATTGACTGAAAAGTGAACGGAAGTACACCAAGTGATTAACTTCCCCTTCCCTGACCATAATACGGTATGAGTAAAAGCTCGCTGCGGATACTGTATTCTTTAGGGGCAACTTGGTCTGAGGATCGCGCTGAGACAGGGCAATAGAGTACCCATCTTCGCCACGGCAGAACAAAAGCGGATACTGCAAGGCGTCGTATGATCGATGAATCTCGCTGATACGCTTTAGTGTGTTGTCATGGCTGTGCAACACAATATCTCGCTGCTCAAATTGCTGTCCCACAATCACCAAAGCTACCTCATTTGCTGTTGGTGCATTATACCGTCCTCCATGAGCATCAATGGGCTTCCTATCTGCATGAATAATAACTTCGAAATTTTTGCAAATTGTAGGTACTTTTTTCTATAGTAGTTTTTAGGTCTTTTATGTAACTATTGACTTCATGTAGCATCCTCTGCAATTCTTTAACTAATTTCTGTTTGACATCTGGAAAATTGTTGCATCTCAAGCGCACTTCCCTTTCGTCCTCACCCACGAAATAAATTTGTAGAAATTGGGCTTCTTGCTCAGATGCTGGCAGCAGGCTTCCTACCAAGTGATATACCTGCCCCTGAACTTTAAAGGTCGGTATGAAGCCGTCTTGTTGAACCTGCTTGGCTCCGAATGATGTCATGTTGAAGCAGCCATTATACTTCCGAACACGATTCATAAAGTGGACGTGCTCAGAGTGGCTACCCATTACCAAACTGTAGAGAGGCTCGGGCAGAGGTTGAAAAGGTGAAAGCTGCACCTGTCTCTCTCTCTTTCCCTTATTTGGAACAATTTCTTTTCTTTTCTTTAATTTTTATCTTTTTTCTTTACGAATATATTCTATAACCTCGTAATGTTAAACCATTCGCACTATAACGGTTTTGACAATTTTATAGTGAAGTTTGAAATCTTACATTTAAAAAAATATTAGTGTACTATGTTTAGTAGTCGATGGTGTACGTCGATTTAGTATGTTTTCTTTTCTTTTCTTTAATTTTTATCTTTTTCTTTACGAATATATTTGATAAAAATTATCTCATCAAGCCTAAAAGATATTAACGAATCCATGAAAACACATTTTAACCCTTTTCACCCCGGTTTCCAGACTCCCCTGAAAATTCTACCCCTATTTCATATATTTTGGAAAAAATTATTTTAAAAAATTTCGATACCGGCTTCCAAAGATCGGTAACGAAAAATTATACACTTCATAATACTCCTCGGAAAATTCTACCCCTATTTGATCTATAATTTGTTGAGATTTGATCAATTATTTTTCAAAAAATAAGAAAAATTAAAAAAATCGGTTTCCAGAAAATCGATAACAAAAAACTATACACATAGTGGCACTCCCCGGAAAATTCTACCCCTATTTCATATACTTTGGTGAAAACCCCTATTTCATATACTTTGGTGAAAATTCGGTTCAGAGGTTTGGGCTAGGCGTTGATGAGTCAGTCAGTCAGTCAGTGAAAAAAACACATTTTACCCCTTTTCACCCCCTTAGGGGTGGAATTTCTAAAAATCCTTTCTTAGTGGATGCTTACGTCATAAAAGGAATACACCCTCCAAATTTCAAGTCTCTAGGTTCAGGGGTTTGAGCTGGGCGTTGATGAGTGAGTCAGTCAGGACATCTACATTTATATATATAATATAAGATTATGATATTTGATACAAAGTTTGATATAAATAATATTTAACTTTCAGAAATTATAGGTAGGGGAGAAGGAGGCACTTTAGGACAGAGGCAGTTTAGGACATCTCGAATAAAGAACAAATTTGTCACTTTGTTTTTATGTTAAACGCATTTTTCGGTTGGCAACCGGTCAATAGATAAACTTCACATGAGACCGCGCTGGCTGCAGTTGTAATTATTTTGGCTCGCAAATGTAAGTATTTTTATATTAAACTATTGCTCAAAAGGAAATTCACTTGTATGTTCTGGTTATGATTATATATATGTTTTGCGTTGTAATAAACGAAATACAACAACATAATAAAAGAGTTGGTGTGAAATATTACGTTTTCTTTTTTCAAGTTAGGGTTGGGGTAGTATTGGACAAAGAGAAATTTGAGAGAAAAAGAGAGAAATTTGAAAGAGAAATTTGTGAGACTAATTCTTGCCTTAATTAAGGTTCCAATAGGTAAATACTTATGTTTATTTGATTGCCTACTACAAAATTACCTACTGTATGTTAAAGAAAAAATATATTATTAATTTTTAATAAATTTTTTTAATACATTATATTAAAAGAGGTTTGTAAGATGTTGCCTAGCAAGAGATTTATTACTTTTAATAAATAAAATAAGAAGACTAGAATTATCGTGTCTGTGAAGTTGGCATATTATTTTCCAGCAGATCAAAAATAAAAGGCAGTTCTTGTCGCATGCAGTCGAGTTCTATACTTAGTTCCTGATACTTTTTAGTAATAGTTCTGGTGATTTTACCCAAAAAACAGTCGATCGAAAAAATGATCTGCTAACTTCCCGTAGCAGATCATTTTCTAGCAAATCAAAAATAAAAAAAAGTTCTTGTCGCATGCAGTAGAGTTCTATAGTTCCTGATACTTTTTAAAAATAGTTCTGTTGATTTTGCCAAAAAAAGTCCATTGAAAAAATTATCTGCTAATTTTCCAAAATCTCGGAGTTCCGGTTTATTTAAAATATTTTTCGAATAGTTCTGAGCATACTGAAGCATTTTCTAAAAAGTTCTCGACATTAGCAATGTTGTACGATTGTTTAAAAAATTAATACCGCTCAAAAACCGAGTACTTAGAGAGAATAGTGTGATATGCTGTACGAAATGTCGCAGTTCCGGTTTATCTAAAATATTTCTCGAATAGTTCTGAACATACTAAAGCATTTTCCAAAGAGTTCCCGACCCTGGCAATGTCGTATGATTGTTTAAAAAATTAATACTGCTCGAAAACCGAGTATTTAGAGAGAATAGGGTGATATGCTGTACGAAATGTCGCAGTTCTGGTTTATCTAAAATATTCCTCGAATAGTTCTGAACATACTAAAGCATTTTCAAAGAGTTCCCGACCCTGGCAATGTCGTATGATTGTTTAAAAAATTAATACCGCTCGAAAACCGAGTATTTAGGGAGAATAGGGTGATATGCTGTACGAAATGTCGCAGTTCCGGTTTATCTAAAATATTTCTCGAATAGTTCTGAACATACTAAAGCATTTTCCAAAGAGTTCCCGACCCTGGCAATGTCGTATGATTGTTTAAAAAATTAATACCGCTCGAAAACCGAGTATTTAGAAAGAATAGGGTGATATGCTGTACGAAATGTCGCAGTTCCGGTTTATCTAAAATATTTCTTGAATAGTTCTGAACATACTAAAGCATTTTCTAAAAGTTCCCGACCCTGGCAATGTCGTATGATTGTTTAAAAAATTAATAACGCTTGAAAACAATCATTGCCAGGGTTTGGAACTTCTTAGAAAATGCTTTAGTATGTTCAGAACTATTCGAAAAATATTTTAGATAAACCGGAACTGCGACATTTGGTACAGCATATCACACTATTCTCTCTAAGTACTCGGTTTTTGGGCGGTATTAATTTTTTAAACAATCGTACAACATTGCTAATGTCGGGAACTCTTTAGAAAATGCTTTAGTATGTTCAGAACTATTCGGGAAATATTTTAGATAAACCGGAACTGCGACATTTCGTACAGCTTATCACCCTATTCTCTCTAAATACTCGGTTTTCGAGCGATATTAATTTTTTAAACAATTATACGACATTGCCAGTGTCGGGAACTCTTTGGAAAATGCTTTAGTATGTTCAGAACTATTCGAGAAATATTTTAGATAAACCGGAACTGCGACATTTCGTACAGCATATCACCCTATTCTCTCTAAATACTCGGTTTTCGAGCGGTATTAATTTTTTAAACAATCATACGACATTGCCAGGTTCGGGAACTCTTTGGAAAATGCTTTAGTATGTTCAGAACTATTCGAGAAATATTTTAGATAAACTGGAATTGCGACATTTCGTACAGCATATCACCCTATTCTCTCTAAATACTTGGTTTTCAAGCGGTATTAATTTTTTAAACAATCATACGACATTGCCAGGGTCGGGAACTCTTTGGAAAATGCTTTAGTATGTTTAGAATTATTCGAGAAATATTTTAGATAAACCGGAACTGCGACATTTTGTACAGCATATCACCCTCTTCTCTCTAAGTACTCGGTTTTTGGGCGGTATTAATTTTTTAAACAATCGTACAACATTGCTAATGTCGGGAACTCTTTAGAAAAAGCTTTAGTATGTTCAGAACTATTTGGGAAATATTTTAGATAAACCGGAACTGCGACATTTCGTACAGCATATCACCCTATTCTCTCTAAATACTCGGTTTTCAAGCGGTATTAATTTTTTAAACAATCATACGACATTGCCAGGGTCGGGAACTCTTTGAAAAATGCTTTAGTATGTTCAGAATTATTCGAGAAATATTTTAAATAAACCGGAACTGCGACATTTCGTACAGCATATCACCCTATTCTCTCTAAATACTCGGTTTTCGAGCGGTATTAATTTTTTAAACAATCATACGACATTGCCAGGGTCGGGAACTCTTTGGAAAATGCTTTAGTAGTTCAGAATTATTCGAGAAATATTTTAGATAAACCGGAACTGCGACATTTTGTACAGCATATCACACTATTCTCTCTAAGTACTCGGTTTTTGGGCGGTATTAATTTTTTAAACAATCATACGACATTGCCAGGGTCGGGAACTCTTTGGAAAATGCTTTAGTATGTTCAGAACTATTCGGGAAATATTTTAGATAAACCGGAACTGCGACATTTCGTACAGCATATCACCCTATTCTCTCTAAATACTCGGTTTTCAAGCGGTATTAATTTTTTAAACAATCGTACAACATTGCTAATGTTGAGAACTTTTTAGAAAATGCTTCAGTATGCTCAGAACTATTCGAAAAATATTTTAAATAAACCAGAACTCCGAGATTTTGGAAAATTAGCAGATAATTTTTTCAATGGACTTTTTTGGCAAAATCAACAGAACTATTATTAAAAAGTATCAGGAACTATAGAACTCGACTGCATGCGACAAGAACTCTTTTTTATTTTTGATTTGCTAGAAAATGATCTGCTACGGGAAGTTAGCAGATCATTTTTTCGATCGACTGTTTTTTGGGTAAAATCACCAGAACTATTACTAAAAAGTATCAGGAACTATAGAACTCGACTGCATGCGACAAGAACTGCCTTTTATTTTTGATCTGCTGGAAAATGATATGCCAACTTCACAGACACAGAATTATCTCGGTTTTTTATTATCAGTTCTGCTCCAGCGGCGTCCTAAACTTCCAGGGAGGCAGATTAGGACGGAAAGAACATTTTTTTAATAGGTAGAAACAACGGACTATACTCTTAAATGTATTTGTTTTACCACACGTTTTATATTGAGCATTATTAACTTATAATGGAGTCAAAGAACCAATTTCTTAAAAATTGAAAAAGATATAAACTCTCTTAAATAAATAGTGTCCTACAGTGCCCCCCTCTCCCCTATACATATTTATACATTTTGTTAATTTTTTTATGGAGTCTACATGACTTAATGACAATTAACAAATTGAGATATGAAAAAAAGTATAAGAAAAAATATAATTTTAACGATATTATTTTGTGTCTTTATGTTAAAAATGATTTTTTTAATAAGACTGATAGCAGCTATACGTGTAAAAATTAATAACTAAATAATGTTTAACTTTTAGTAAGATTGTTATAAATATTGTTTATATGCATGTCCAGAAAGTTTTATTAAAATTAAAGAAATTAGTTAGTGATTTCTTTCATTAATCTCTTATATCTTTCATTAATCTTTAATTATTTTTACTTATAAATTTGATATGCTTTCAAGGAAATATAATTTAAAAAAATCCACAGAAACTATTTAGGCGACCGGTTGCTTAAATTATACCTTTTGCAGCCGCTGTTACATTATATGCTAAAGCTTTCAAGTTATATATAATGCGATGTAACAATATATAGATATGATCCTAAAACCGATACGTGGACTATGGTTGCGTCAATGAGTGTGCCCCGGAGTAGAGTTGGTGTGTGCGTATTAGGTGACCGACTTATGGCCGTGGGAGGATGCAACGGCCAACAATATCTCACACTAGTGGAAGCCTACGATCCACATCTCAACGAATGGGAACCTGTGAGTGTATAAACTATTCCTGTAATTGAATATGGTAAATAGAAATAATTGTAAATGTATTTTGTAAACTTAAACATTTTTATGTTCGTAGGTTGCTCCTCTTAAGGGTGGCTTTGTGGGACGGTGTGTTGTTGTAAAAAATCAAACAATAACATGTAGATTATTTTTACTAAACGATCAGTAATTGGACTTGCTAATTATGCAATTTATATTTGTAATTACAAATGATTTAGGTGTTTCAGAAATATGACAGAATCTGCTCTCTTGTGATATTGCATGCATGTTAAATTAGTCACATTGTTATTTTCCTGAAACAATTTTAGATATATCTACATTTAAATAGGTATTATATTTTTTCTTAGCATGTAACAATTTTTATAGGACTTTGACATTTTCGTACTGTATTGAAAAAATTTCAACCATTCTAATTATCAAACATTATATTTGGCACTTGTTTGTACATGGTGATAATGATTAGTTCCTTTAAATCCCAAGTAGAACATAAAATCTCTTATAAGGTTTCAGTAATCGC
This sequence comes from Temnothorax longispinosus, assembly GCF_030848805.1. Lineage (NCBI taxonomy): Eukaryota > Metazoa > Arthropoda > Insecta > Hymenoptera > Formicidae > Temnothorax > Temnothorax longispinosus. Next base: position 19,493,797 of record NC_092360.1, on the reverse strand, counting down.
TTTAAATTTAGATGTACGGGGTGATTAGCCGACAGTACCCTGGCATGGTGACAAATATATAAAACATTCTTAAAGTTTTAAGCTTTTAATTCTCTTTTTTATATTGACAAGTTGCTAATTTTCATCTCACTTTTTTAGCATTTCTGACAACTTACTCGCAACATTGTTGTGTTCATTAGCTATAGCAACTTTTGCAATAACGTATTTCCTTGATTATTATGAGCATTTGTTACAACTATATACTCATCCGGTTTTATCGCTTTTAATTTGCTGATTATTTCAACATTACCATTTTTTGCATCTCTAAATTGTTCTTCTTCAACTAGTTTCAGTAAATCATTAACGTTTTGGTCATTAGAAAGATCAAGAGATGTTTTACCTTCATTATTTTTAATGTTATAAATTGCACCACGTTTTAATAAGGACTTGGTAATATCCAAAAAATCATTTTTAGCTGCAACGTGAAGCGATGTAGCGCCACTAGCAGCGGTTTTAGTATTGAAAAAATTGTTTAATTTATCATGACTCTTACATGTTGTAATAAAACTTCAACAATTTTTTTAAAACCTTTAGAAGTAGCAGTGTGTAATAGTATATCACCTTTATTAGTAACTTGATTAACACAAGCTCCGTTTTTTAGTAAGACACATAATGTGTTCACAACACTTGCCTGTCCATTGCTAACAGTGTAGTGTAACGGTGTTCTTCCATCAATGTCTTTATTATTGGCATCAGCTCTTTAATCAAATCTTTATAAGCGCTGAACAGCCGTATTATGTCATCATTATTAACAGCAATGGACGCTGATGGTTTGCTCTCTATATAAGCTTATATATATATATATATATATATATATATATATATATATATACACATATATATAATTAATACGTTTTATCTTTTCTAAAATATTCAAAACAATAGGATACCGTGTTCCAAAAATAGCTTTGAATTGATCAAGACATTCTCTTAGGGCTTTAAGCGCACTGAATTTATTTTGAGAAAAAAGTACATTTTGCTATGCAGTATTGAGTTCTCAAGGTTTCAGGGTGATTTGCTCCCAAAGCATTTTTCTGGATATTTAAAATTTCTCGAAAAATTTTCAGAGCATCATGATATTTTTTTTTGTTTAACAGATATTTCAGCAATGCTATGTAACGTTCTCAAAGTACTAGCATGATTAATATCTAAAACCGCTTTCTTCCTCTCGAAAACCTCTTTATAAATTTTTAATGCCTCTTCAAACTTTTCTTGGTTAGCCAGTACCACCGCTATATTTTCTTGAATACACAAAACTCTTGGGCCATCTGCATTTAATTTTTTTTTACTTTCTTCAAAAACTGTTCTATTGATATTAAACGCTTCTTCGTGTTTGCCTAACCTCTAATACCATTGCCATGTTTACATTCTTCTTGAAGTAAGTTGCCTTATAGTTATAAGATTACCTTAACCCTTGTGTGCGCACCCGGTTACCCGGGTGCCCACCACTGCTCATTTTTGCATGTAAGTGGATTAAAAATGAAAATTTCGCTTTGTACGCCCGGATCGTCGTTATTTAACTCATTTTTAAGCAAATGGTGCATTTGGAGATTTTTAAGAATTTTTTTAAGCATAAATAATCTAGTTTAAAGTATACATATGCCGCGGACGCACCCGGTTACCTGGGTACCCACCATAAAAAAATTCAATTTTGAGTGAACTATTAGCTTATTTTATTAATTTATTTGATTTATGCATGTGAAATGAGTTTATTTACTGAGATAAACGTTAAGGAAACCATTTCAATTGCATAAATATTGAAAAAATTGAAAAAATGAGAGGTGGGCACCGGGGTACCCGGGTGCGTCCGAACGTTGGTAAAGTTGGGTGCGTACACAAGGTTAATTTCATATTAAATATTTTTTAGTAATATTTTTTAGTTATATAATGAGTTTATTTACTGAGATAAACGTTAAGGAAACCATTTCAATTGCATAAATATTGAAAAAATTGAAAAAAATGAGAGGTGGGCACCGGGGTACCCGGGTGCGTCCGAACGTTGGTAAAGTTAGGTGCGTACACAAGGGTTAAACAATAGTTTTAAAGTATTCAAATTTACCTTTAATTTTTTTTTAAGTTTTTCTTTAAAGTAAGTTTTAAGATTTTTTTAAAAGATTTCTAAGGTAAATTTTCCCAAGGGATATACAGTGATACATAACGTTAATTAATATATCTAATTTTGTACCTTATTTTCTTACCCGAGGATGGTATCCCATAATATTTTCCATTTATATTTACTACTCAAATTTATATATAGATAATATCAGGATTCTATAATATATAAGAAGTAACAATAAGAAAGTAACTTCTTGTTATTGAGTAACGGCAACGATGACTAGTTCTTTTTGTGAAACTACTTTTTCTACAATAATTTCAACTTAATTGAGATTTTAATAAAAAAAGAATACCCGTTAATGTAAACTAAGCCTTTCATCGAGGCAATACGCAAGGCGATGTTGTGTGCTTCTACCATATCGCAACCATAGACGAACACACATACACATATTAATTTCTTCATCTGTCGTTGTCAACGGTATCACAACAGTCACCGGTATTCCAAACTTCTTTCCAAAATGACAGAGAGAATAAGCGAACCTGCCCGTTGAAGCTGTTATCACGTCTTTACGTTTCTGCTCGTTCGATAGCTGTAGCAGAGTATAAACCATGCTTTGCAGTATAAACGTGCTTTGACGGTTTCCGAAAACTGATAAAGTTCTTCCTTCAGATAGATTTTGAAACCCTTATCGCCGAGAAATTGACTCTGAAGCAATATATTACATTCGGTTGACATCGTCCTTAAGCAATTTTACATAAATATTTTGTGTTACAAGGCGTGAATCAAAATCATTTCATGGATCAATTGTTATAATGCAATATACCTATTATTAAAGTATAAATAATGTATTGTAATTTGCTTTAAACGCGGGTAAATTGTTATACTTAAAATATGTCTTCAATTTGTATTAATTTATTACACGTAGTTTATTTTGGTTTACAGTTAAACTTATATTAAGTTACTTCTTAAGACATAAAATGGGAAATCAATTATATTTTTTATTATTGCATATTTGCGTGCACTTATACGTTACAGATCTATGAGTCTCCAGATTATTGGAGATTTCAGAATTAGATTTAAAGTATTTGTATATTTCGAAACATCAGTTCAAGAAGGTTTTGTGGTATTTCTTACTTTCTTACATGCTGTTTTCCAAATGTGCTTTCTTATCTGACACAGCGCCGATTTGATACTGTTGAACGAGATCTTGCATTTTTTCGTTGGGTCTGATTTTTCGGAGCCTTTTTCAATTACGCGCTACAATAAAAGCACTAAATTAGCGAAATTACATTTTTCATATTGTATCGAATGTATCTGATATATCGCATAGCGCGAATATTACTTTCAATATTTAATATTAGATTGATATTCAAATGCAGACGGAATATTGTTATATTTCTTCATACATTTCAGAAAACTATTTTCGATATACGGAAAGATCATTACAGGTACGTATCGATGTATATTCTGCACGAGTATATTGAGCTTTGAAACTAATATTAATCAAATTTGAAATACCCATTCTGTCGCGGCAAAATCACTGCTTCGAAGTAGTGGACAGACCAGATTATAAGAAAACTGTAAGTCATTCTTTTCTGTTGCAATTAATTCCATTCTTTTGGTTTTTCTTCAACGGAAGAGACGAAACGTTATTTATTCGATGGCAATAATCACTTGACACGCAGGTAATCAGTGACAAAGAATAATACACGTCAAACTTGATTTGGCATCTGTGGGAAAATAATCACTTTCTCGCCGAGAATAAATGTTATTTGTCATTAGCAACTCGTCTTTCGTCCTTTCAGAAAGCATTCGCTTTTGTTTCTTCTGTAACTATCTAATATTTATAAATTCCGCAATTAAACTGACTTTACTCGATAAATAATGAAAAGAATATTTATACATGTTATCTACTATTTAAGAAAGTAACGGTTATTATATCCCATATTTATATTTATTTCCGAATGTGTGTTCTACATCTTACATAATTTATATTTTAAAAATTTTTATACTGATTTTGTTTTCATATTTTTCTAGATGGTGATAAAATTTTACATCAATTAATATTTGTTTAGTTTTTTATAATTCTGCTTTATTAAAAAAAAATTTGAATTAATTTAATCTTAAATTATTTTAAACATTTACGAATTGCCTCAATAGATACGTATAATTATTGTTTGTAATAATAATTTTCATGTACATGTTTATATCCAAACGTTAAAAACGGACTCACAATCAAACGATTTACAAACAAAATACACTTAGGCCGGTATTCATAGTCGGTTTTTATTTCAAGACCGTCTTAAGTAATGTCTTAAGATGCTAATACGGCTCTGTAATTGGTTCATGACTTCGCAATGAAATCGCACCTTAAAAGAGTTCTTCTCGCAGTCGAGTTTTATAATTCCTAATCAAGAGACACGGTAGTGTCTCGCGCCAAGTACACGCGGAGCGAGACCGACCGTGACTCTTTTACGCGACGCGACGGGTTGCGAGTACCCGAGATGTTGAGATCTCGATAACGAGTGAACGGATCAAGTTCTAAGTAGGCTTGATCGATAGCTTGGGGTCCAATTAGGGGGGGGTTTCTCTCATAATATTCCGCTACGTGCCCTACGAGCGGAGATATTGCGACGCAAAGTCCAAATGGGAAAATTTATTTTTAAGATACTCCTCCTAACGCCGACGTCTCAATATTATTATGATTATCAGAGAAACGTCCCTTTCACTTTTTCGACGCTGGCGGCGCAGGTATCGCCAGTTTCGATATCGCGCGCGTATTTCGAAATTAGGTCGATAGACTTATCGGTCAGGAGGAAGATTTCTATTTAGGTAAATTAGGTAATATATAATATATATTGAGTCAACGGAAAAGAAGGTTCTCTACGCTTGGCAGAAAGTGCCGCTAGGGAATTTTTAAGTCGATTTTTATGAATCAAGCTTGATATAATATATATTAAGTCAACGGAAAAGAAGGTTCTCTACGCTTGGCAGAAAGTGCCGCTAGGGAATTTTTAAGTCGATTCTTATGAATCAAGCTTGAATTCGATGTCTAGGTATCCCAGGTTGCCGATGACGAGGTCCAGATAGTGCGCTTCGTAGTTTTCGGTGTCCAGGTGTAATAATACGTTGAATTCGATGTCTACGTGTCCCAGGTTGCCGATGACGTGGTCCACATAGTGCGCTCCGTAGTTTTCGGTGTCTACGTGTATTAATACCTTGAATTCGATGTCCACGTGTCCCAGGTTGCCGATGACGGGATTCAGATAGTGCGCTTCATAGTTTTCGGTGTCCATGTGTAATCGTACGCTGAATTCGATGTCTAGGTGTCCCAGGTTGCCGATGACGAAGTCCACATAGTGCGCTCCGTAGTTTTCGGTGTCTACGTGTATTAATATCTTGAATTCGATGTCCACGTGTCCCAGGTTGCCGATGACGGGATGTAGATAGTGCGCTTTATAGTTTTTGGTGTCCAGGTGTAATCGTACATTGAATTCGATGTCTAGGTGTCCCAGGTTGCCGATGACAAGGTCCACATAGTGCGCTCCGTAGTTTTCGGTGTCTATGTGTATTAATACTTTGAATTCGATGTCCACGTGTCCCAGGTTGCCGATGACGGGATCCAGATAGTGCGCTTCATAGTTTTCGGTGTCCAGGTGTAATCGTACGTTGAATTCGATGTCTACGTGTCCCAGGTTGCCGATGACGAGGTCCACATAGTGCGCTCCGTAGTTTTCGGTGTCTACGTGTATTAATACCTTGAATTCGATGTCCACGTGTCCCAGGTTGCCGATGACAAGATCCAAATAGTGCGCTTCATAGTTTTCGGTGTCCAGATGTAATCGTACGTTGAATTCGATGTCTACGTGTCCCAGGTTGCCGATGACGAGGTCCACATAGTGCGCTCCGTAGTTTTCGGTGTCTACGTGTATTAATACTTTGAATTCGATGTCCACGTGTCCCAGGTTGCCGATGACGGGATCCAGATAGTGCGCTTCATAGTTTTCGGTGTCCAGGTGTAATCGTACGTTGAATTCGATGTCTACGTGTCCCAGGTTGCCGATGACGAGGTCCACATAGTGCGCTCCGTAGTTTTCGGTGTCTACGTGTATTAATACCTTGAATTCGATGTCCACGTGTCCCAGGTTGCCGATGACAAGATCCAAATAGTGCGCTTCATAGTTTTCGGTGTCCAGGTGTAATCGTACGTTGAATTCGATGTCTACGTGTCCCAGGTTGCCGATGACGAGGTCCACATAGTGCGCTCCGTAGTTTTTGGTGTCTACGTGTATTAATACCTTGAATTTGATGTCCACGTGTCCCAGGTTGCTGATGACGGGATCCAGATAGTGCGCTTCATAGTTTTCGGTGTCCAGGTGTAATCGTACGTTGAATTCGATGTCTAGGTGTCCCAGGTTGCCGATGACGAGGTCCACATAGTGCGCTTCGTAGTTTTCGGTGTCTACGTGTATTAATACCTTGAATTCGATGTCCACGTGTCCCAGGTTGCCGATGACGGGATCCAGATAGTGCGCTTCATAGTTTTCGGTGTCCAGGTGTAATCGTACGTTGAATTCGATGTCTACGTGTCCCAGGTTGCCGATGACGAGGTCCACATAGTGCGCTCCGTAGTTTTTGGTGTCTACGTGTATTAATACCTTGAATTTGATGTCCACGTGTCCCAGGTTGCTGATGACGGGATCCAGATAGTGCGCTTCATAGTTGTCGGTGTCCAGGTGTAATTGTACGTTGAATTCGATGTCTAGGTGTCCCAGGTTGCTGATGACGAGGTCCAGATAGCGCGCTCCGTAGTTTTCGGTGTCTAGATGTAATAATACCTCGAATTTGATGTCTACGTGTCCCAGGTTGCTGATGACAAGGTCCACATAGTGCGCTTTGTAGTTTTTGGTGTCTAGGTGTATTAATAACTTTAAATCTGAATGTAGGACACGTAAATATCGAATTCGAGGTATTAATACACGTAGACACCGAAAACTACGGAGCGCACTATGTGGACCTCGTCATCGAAAACGTGGGACACCTAGACATCGAATTCAACGTATTATTATACCTGGACACCGAAAACTATAGAGCGCACTATCTGGAACCCGACATCAGCAACCTGGAACACGTGGACATCGAATTCAAAGTATTAATACACCTAGATACCGAAAACTATGAAGCGCACTGTGTGAACCTCGTCATCGGCAACCTGGGACACCTAGACATCGAATTCAAGCTTGATTCATAAAAATCGACTTAAAAATTCCCTAGCGGCAGAATCAAGAGACACGGTAGTGTCTCGCGCCAAGTACACGCGGAGCGAGACCGACCGTGACTCTTTTACGCGACGCGACGGGTTGCGAGTACCCGAGATGTTGAGATCTCAATAACGAGTGAACGGATCAAGTTCTAAATAGGCTTGATCGATAGCTTGGGGTCCAATTAGGGGGGGTTTCTCTTATAATATCCCGCTCCGTGCCCTACGAGCGGAGATATTGCGACGCAAAGTCCAAATGTGAAAATTTTTTATTAAGATCCTTCTTCTTCTATCTACTTCTAACGCCGACGTCTTATATGACACTACAAAAAGGCGTGATATCCATACAAAATTACCTTTTTCAAAAAAAAGTAAAAAAATGCGCCAAGTACACGCATAGTAGTGTATATGTTGTTACCTCGAAAAAAAAAAACCAGTGGTGGTATTATACCTTAAAAAAATCTAAGTAACAAGTGGTAGACGAAATCTTTGTATCTTGAAAAATTTCGAAAAAACCTAAACAGTAGTATCTTCACCTAAAAAAAAAAAAAACAAAGTAGTAGTATTATATACCTCGAAAAAACCTAAGCAGTATTATTTTTATTTCCAAAAAATTATTACTCAAGTGATACACATCACAAAATTACGTTACCTTATCAAAAAATGAGTCGCGCTTCAAGTGATCTATTATTACAATTACAAAAAAGAAATGATATCTCTTTTTAAATTACAGCGCAGTAGTAATATTATACCTCGAAAAAACCTAAGTAACAAGTGGTAGACGTAATCTTTGTATCTCGAAAAATATATGTTCTCTGTAATTGGCGCTGTAATTTAAAAAGAGATATCATTTCTTTTTTGTAATTGTAATAATAGATCACTTGAAGCGCGACTCATTTTTTGATAAGGTAACGTAATTTTGTGATGTGTATCACTTGAGTAATAATTTTTTGGAAATAAAAATAATACTGCTTAGGTTTTTTCGAGGTATAATACTACTACTTTGTTTTTTTTTTTTTTGAGGTGAAGATACTACTGTTTAGGTTTTTTCGAAATTTTTCAAGATACAAAGATTTCGTCTACCACTTGTTACTTAGATTTTTTTAAGGTGTAATACCACCACTGGTTTTTTTTTTTCGAGGTAACAACATATACACTACTATGCGTGTACTTGGCGCCTTTCTTTACCTTTTTTTTAAAAAAGGTAATTTTGTACATACTATTTAACAATAGTTTTGGTGATTTTGCCAAAAAAGGTCCATTGAAAAAATTTTCTGCTAGTTTTCCGTAGCATAGAGTGAGATGCCGACGAAATCTCGGAGTTTCGGTTTATATACAAAATTTTTCGAATAATTCTGAAAACATACTGAACTGAAGTGTAAAATTGAACTGAAGTGTACTTTACTTTGTGTAAAATATGGCTGAAATAGTCGCCCACTCGACCATATCTCTATCTTACAGCAAAATCCGATCAGTAATCTGCCCGTGGTATTTATCGAGTAAATCATATCCTAGAGTTCCCGACACGAGCAATGTTGTATAATTTTTTAATAAATTTATGTCGCCCAAGCGTCGCGTACTTAGAGAGAATAAAGTGATATGCTGTACGAATAAACGTCGCAGTTCCGGTTTATCTAAAATAAAAGAACTCGTGCGACGCACCAGCATATCACATCGTATCGGTAATAAGTAAATGTTTGCTACGGAAAATTAGCAGATCAGTTTTATTATGCTCATAACTATTCGAGAAAAATTTTAAATAAACCAGACACACACACACATAATTCAATCTTATTACATCAATTAATAATATAATTATTATTATAATAAATATTGATGCTTTCTGATTTGTGTTGGAAATATTGATTTGATAACACATATGCGGTTAACATTATTGGTATCTGCATATGTATGAGTCTCAGCGCGTGAAGCTTATTCAATGTCAATGTTTAACTCTGATACTGTATGCGTATGCCAGCAGAGATAAGGACCCCACGGTTTGTCACTTCTGCGGTATTTTTCTGCTTCTTCTTCTTTGTGTAAAATATGGCTGAAATAGTCGCCCACTCGACCATATCTCTATCTTACAGCAAAATCCGATCAGTAATCTGCCCGTGGTATTTATCGAGTAAAGCTAATGCAGGCGGTAACTGAACTAGAATGCATATAGGTAACTTTGACACGCCGTAACTCCGTGAAGATAAATAGTACAGACCTCATTTTCCTTAATTTGCTAGTCTATATTTTATGATGGTTAGCATGACATTTGCGAAAAAAAATTATTCCACTCTGTTAAGTGCGTCAAATTATGTAATTTTTTTCAGAAACGAAGTACGTCCACTACTAAAGTACTTTGGAAGAGATGGCGGGAGAAAGAAAAAATAAATTTAAAATCTAACAAATGCTATTTAAAGTACAGACTTATCTTTCAAAATAAAGTACAATTTTGTTTCAAATACGACAATTTTACCGGAAATATATGCTTATTTGCAGTTGCGCAACATTTTGATATGAATTGAATGTTGCGATAATTTTGTTGACTATTGTATTTAATAATAATATTACAATTATTTAAGGTAAATAAACAAATAAATCTAATTTGTGTCAAATTCTGATTATTTAAATTCGGTGTTTCAAAGTTAGAATCAATTAAAGTTAACCAAGAAAGTGAGTAAATTTTGCGCACTCATATTAGTACTTACATCAATATTAATCGCTTTCATATTACAAATTCTATATTTTTAAATTACATAGATATATATTATATGTATATGTAACACTAATTCTTATATAATCTACGACACATTGATTAATATAGAGGAAAAGTAAAAAAAAGTATTTAATTCATACAATTTTATACCAATCTTTACTACTAACTATAACTGTAACATTTCAGTTTGTCAAAAATGCATAAAACATGAATCTCAATCTAAACGTTGAACGGGGGTCGAATAATTAGAAATACAGCGACACGGCTTAAAATTACCAAGATTCAAATTATACGTTATTTATCATACTATATACATATAATATCGTACCGTATGTACATACACACGGTACCATAAATACCTTCCCACGTGAAGATAGCTGCGTCCGAGTCAAACAACAAAATAGCTGATGTTATTAACTATTATTTGTGTCTACAATATTTACATTTAGGAAAGATTCGCATGTTTCTCTTCAACCTTCATCAAACGGTTGTTTCGAATATTTTCCTTGGCGTAGTCAGTACATGTCACATTTAGTAAGACATTCTCCGTGATATAGTGCGGATATAATGGCAGCTGAAATACGTTATATTAATAACATTTCGGAGGTTTGCAGAGAATTAGATGACAATGTTAGTACGTATTGTCAGGTGTGTCCTAAATCTCTTAAAACTAGAAATGCAATATATTTAGAAGCACACTTGTTCCACATACATCAAATATTTACCATGGAAAGCAACTTTATATGGGAAGACGAATCCGATGGCTCGCCATGGCGATATTTCACACACGAACAGAAATATATTGCGAATTGCAAAATTTGTGGAAGAGAGATTAGTGTATATTATAAGAGCTCTTTACAGAGTCATCTGAATAATCACATAAAAATGACGGATACAATACGAGAAGAAATTAATAAGTGTAGCGAACTATCGCAATACTTCACAGTCGACACGGAAAATTTTAAAGCAAACTGCAAACATTGCAGTTGGTCTATTGACACATTTGATGGAAGAATTGATGAAAGAATGCTCTGTGAAGAGCAATTAAAATTTCATCAGGCTAAGTGTCGTAATATAAACAAGCACTCTGAATCTGATGGAGAAACTGGTCATTATAACGTAAATGCAACGATACAACAACCTGTAACTGCAGGAAATTATGCGTCTACAAGTTTTCATAATGATAGACATGAGCGAAGTTCTGAAAATCAAGAAGATCAGCAGAGGTAAATGTCACAAATATTAGTATTTTTAATTAGTAGGCAAAACTTCCGAAGATATCCGTGCTCCAATTTAGATCAAACTTTGTAAATAGGTTCTTTTTAGATATAATTAAAAAAGACATATACCAAAAATATTTAAAAAGTTGCTTAACTTTTGAGTCGCGAAAAATTCTTTTGGTATATGTCTTTTTTATCTAAAAGGAACCTATTCATGAAGTTTCACCTAAATCGGACGTTTTCGGAAGAATAGCCGTAATTAATATATTTTATTACATATTTTAGTATAACTAACATTAGAAAATAACATATTTAACATTTAGAAATAAAAAATTATATAATATTTGAATACAATATTTAACGTATCATTTTATAAATTATTATAATTATAATTACTTGAGTTAAATAAAATTACAACTATTCTAAACAATTTGACATCAATTTCTGTTAACTTAGATATGCTGTTATTTATATATTATCTACATATTCAGTAATCGGTATAAATACTTTCATAAACGAGTAATTGCGCAGGTATTATGGAATCTAAATAGTAATTCTATAGATATTCCATTTTAAGAAATATAAATAATATAAGTCACAGTTTTGGTTTAATAATCAAATAATATACATGAGAGCAATATCATTGTAATTGTAATGACATTTGTACTCTTTCGATTTTTAATTACTCTGTGTATAAATATACAGATCTAATCATAGCCGACAACAAGGATCTAGGATGCCTAAAGAAATCTGGAAGCCATACCTATAACATATAACACCAACAACTGTTGTGATTTGGATAATAGAATATATCAAACAAGCGCATTTGACGAATAATTAGTAAGATCGCTTTACGTTATGTAACAACAAAATGCGATCTTTTATTAATTAAACATTAACTTCTTTATAAATGTATAATTTACTAATTGTTTTAATAATTACTAGGAAATCTGATATCGCCGTGTAACTGAGCTCTCATTATATGCTCTTTTATAATCTTTATATTAATATGTAAATTTATTCATGTGCTGTATAACGTCGTATGTAATGTACACATTTGTATTATAATTTAAAAATAAGAGTTATAATTTGTACACACAAAGTAGAATTGTAAAACATATCCGGATACTAAAATATAGAAATTATTCGAAATAGTTATTTTCGCTATTGTCAAATTCTAGCGTTCAAATTATTTGAATAAGTCTAGTATTAGTAATCTAATTTTATAATCTCGATTGTATTTATAATTCTAATCAACATATAGTATTGATTCTATGCAAAATAAATTACTATAAAATTTTTATAAATAATTTTTTCGGTTATATTAAATATTATTGAAATGTAATTATTACAAAGTTGACACACGGTTAGATATTTTGTTTGTATTCGGTCAGATATTGATAAATGGAAATAAACACCGTAAGATAGATAATGTAAAATAACACATTTTTGTTAATAAAGTGAAAGACATTTGAGAAAAAATAACGGCTTACAAACCTGTTTGATCCACAATTAGTCAAAGATTATATTAATTGATTATAATATATGATATACCTACATATTCTCTTTATCCCTGTTATCTATGACCTTCATTTTTTGTATTAATCAACGAAGAATCAATCGTTCTGAACAAATAATACTTTATGAATAATTAAAAATTTTAATGTACGGGTTTATTCTAACATTAGCAATCGCTCTTTATAATTGATATACTTCATGATTTTGAGAAATTTGAGTATTACAAACGTTTATGCAAAATTCGTTGTATTTGAACTCAGAATAAAATTTGCTAATATTAATCATAAAATTTATATAATTTATTTATTTATATATACATTCTTTACATGCAATTAACAAACTAATAATTTTGTAATAATTATGGCAATTAATAAGTGATGTAACAACATAATTTGTACGGTATTGTAAAGTAAATGTACGAAATAAATACGAAATTGTGTATCAAAGATTGTTATTAAATTTGCTGCAAGTAATCATCAATCACTCTAATTATATCTTCTCAGATCTTACAATATCTTACCATTCGTTAAAGTGGCAATAAAAATTATGTATTTGAATAAAATAAAACAATTTATAACATTTTAACAAATGTAGATAAACACAATTGTCAATATAAAGTAATTCTTAGCAGTAAGTGTTAGCATAAGCTTGCATACATTAAAATTGTCTTTTGCCTATTTGTCAGTACAATCTTATTACAATAATTCTAATAATAATTATTATAATAAATATTGATGCTTTTTAATTTGTGTTGAAAATATTGATTTTTTTTGTCAGCAGAGATAAAGACTCCACGGTTCATCACTTCTGCAGTATTCTTCTTTTTCTTCTTTGTGTAAAATATGGCGTTGAGCAGCTGGAATAGTCGCCCATACGGCCATATCTCTGCTGACACTCACATACGCACATACACACGAGTTAAACAATAAATAGTTGTTATTAGCAATTGTTCGTGTACAATATTTACATTTAGAAAAGGTTTACACGTTTCTTTTCAACCTTCATCAAACAGTTTTTTCGAATATTTTTCTTGGCGTAATCAGTATATCACATTTAGAAATATGTGTTCTGTGATATAGTGCGGATATAATGGCAGCGGAAAAATGGAAACGGAAGCAAGAGAAGAGAACAATTTGACATTTTTTTATAATTTGGTGCGCTCAATGCATCTACAAAGTACCTTGTAGGTATGTCTGATTTGATTAATCGTAGTTTCAATTAAAGCTCAAGGTACTCACGCAGAATGTGTACCAAGGCATTATCTGTGACAATATTTTCATATTTCAAAAATAGCTTACAGAAATATATGGAGAAATAACAATATTCCAATCGTTTGAATGTTATTTAAATAGTGAATATTATAAATAATTTTTGCGATAGCGGGACATTACGTATATTCTGTGAAGCAAAAAATCACAATTTTGTGTCTTATTTTATTATACGATCAAGTTTTGAAAAACTTCCGGAACTGGTGCACATCAGTAATGCAATTAAGTTAGAATAAGACAAGTATAATTTTTGTTTCATTCTAACTTATTGCATGAATGTGCAGAGACTTCTTCGAAAAAGAATAGACGTCATAGATGGTATATGCATAAAGCTTCTAGAACATTCTCACGCATGTTTCAAAGACGTCATATATACACGGTCAAAAGACGTGAAAAGTAGGAATTTTAAATGTCTTTATCTAAAATGTCTTTATCATTAAAACAAAACGTTTTTATAATAGTTTTTTAAACGTTTTTTTATCGGAAAAGAAACGATTCATCGAACGTTTTTCGAATGGACATTTTAACTTATGAGAAACGTTTCTACAAAGCGGTTATAAAACGTTTCGGAAAAACGCTCATAAAACATTTCTGAAACGTTGTATACGCCGCGTCGCGCGGTGTTTACAAAAACGGTTTCCGTTAACTAAATGAACAGACTAAATGAACAAAATAATTCATCCTTAAATTCGACGCCAAATTTATAATAATCCCCCGTATATGTGGAGTTTATGCAAAAGTTATAAGTTATGCAAAAAGATAAGATGATTGCTTATACATTTTCTCAGCGAGAGATACAATGAAAAATATAACAGAATCTTTAATCCCGTTCTTATTAAAAATATACATTTATTAAATTCAAAATAATTTAATTAAGGAAATTAACAATCTTGATGGATTATAAGTAAAGGTGCCTTTTCATGCTGACGCTCGACGCTCGATTTGGGCGTCAAACTTGATCACGTGATAGGTCACGTGATAGTCTTTTTAATTCCAGCGTCAAATGGCAAAAGCTCAATTGTGTTCAGCTTTGACGCTTGACGCTCGTTTCAGTCAATTGCTTGTTTTGACGCTCGCATATCTGATGCTATTTCGCCTTCTTATCGATGAAGTTGGTCACGTGACCAGTTTTGACGCCCAAATCAAGCGTCGAGCGTCAGCATGAAAAGGCACCTTTAGTGATTTTTGCTGGCTGCAGTTGTAATTATTTTGGCTTGCAAATGTAAGTATTTTTATATTAAACTATTGCTCAAAAGGAAATTCACTTGTATGTTCTGGTTATGATTATATATATGTTTTGCGTTGTAATAAACGAAATACAACAACATAATAAAAGAGTTGGTGTGAAATATTACGTTTTCTTTTTTCAAGTTAGGGTTGGGGTAATATTGGACAAAGAGAAATTTGAGAGAAAAAGAGAGAAATTTGAAAGAGAAATTTGTGAGACTAATTCTTGCCTTAATTAAGGTTCCAATAGGTAAATACTTATGTTTATTTGATTGCCTACTACAAAATTACCTACTGTATGTTAAAGAAAAAATATATTATTAATTTTTAATAAATTTTTTTAATACATTATATTAAAAGAGGTTTGTAAGATGTTGCCTAGCAAGAGATTTATTACTTTTAATAAATAAAATAAGAAAACTAGAATTATCTCGGTTTTTTATTATCAGTTCTACTCCAGCGGCGTCCTAAACTTCCAGGGAGGCAGATTAGGACGGAAAGAACATTTTTTTAATAGGTAGAAACAACGGACTATACTCTTAAATGTATTTGTTTTACCACACGTTTTATATTGAGCATTATTAACTTATAATGGAGTCAATGAACCAATTTCTTAAAAATTGAAAAAGATATAAACTCTTAAATAAATAATGTCCTACAGTGCCCCCCTCTCCCCTATACATATTTATACATTTTGTTAATCTTTTTATGGAGTCTACATGACTTGAATTAACAAATTGAGATATGAAAAAAAGAATAAAAAAAAATATAATTTTAACGATATTATTTTGTGTCTTTATGTTAAAAATGATTTTTTTAATAAGACTGATAGCAGCTATACGTGTAAAAATTAATAACTAAATAATGTTTAACTTTTAGTAAGATTGTTATAAATATTGTTTATATGCATGTCCAGAAAGTTTTATTAAAATTAAAGAAATTAGTTAGTGATTTCTTTCATTAATCTTTTATATCTTTCATTAATCTTTAATTATTTTTACTTATAAATTTGATATGCTTTCAAAGAAATATAATTTTAAAAAATCCACAGAAACTATTTAGGCGACCGGTTGCCTAAATTATACCTTTTGCAGCATGTTACAAAAAGACTCATGAAAAATTAATTTGTTATTTTAGTGAAAGGTTAAACATATAATAGTTTTATTAACAAATAAAAAATTACTTTTTTAAAATATTAATTTTTTTTAGAATTAATTACATAAAGCACATATATTATCGTGCCCGTTTTTCCGCTTAATTCTTCACGTAACACGTTTTGCTCGTCTTCTCGTAACAGAAGATTTAAAAAAATAAAAAGTGACATTATAATTACACGCATCATATGCTTTTACACACAAGTGAAAAAATCCTTTTATTGTGTGTATAAAGAATTTTATATGGAATACTTAATGCCAACTAGATTCTGTAAAATTTAATTTAGTATGCTTTAATATAAATGTTATAATATCGTCAAATAAAATTTTACAAAAGTTTTATAATATCATAATCTGGCACATAGATTTCATAAGATTTATTTCTAAAAAACTGTTATAACCAAAAGAATTTGGCGCTGCTGGATCTCAAATTGTACTTATTTATTATTATTAAAAATACTATATATAGATAGACTTAATTAAGGGAGGGTCCCGTTTGCCTACAAAACGATTGCCTACAGGTTCGTTTGCACACACCCATTGCACACAATCCCGATAGCACACATTTCAAATTGCCTACAGAGCGATTGCCTACAGGCATTATTGCGCACATATTTCTTTGTCTACACGATCATATTGCGCACAGCGCATTGCACACACGACCGTATTGCACACAGCGCATTGCGCACACGACCGTATTGCACACAGCGCATTGCACACACGACCATATTGCACACAGCGCATTGCACACATGGCTGTTATTGCACACACGACCGTATTGCACACAGTGCATTGTAAAAACGGCTGTATTGCATACAGCGTATTGCACGCAGCGCATTGCACACATGGCTGTATTGCACACAGCGCATTGCACACACGACCGTATTGCTCACAGCGCATTGCACACACGACCGTATTGCACACAGCGCATTGCACACATGGCTGTATTGCACACAGCGCATTGCACACACGACTGTATTGCTCACAGCGCATTGCACACACGACCGTATTGCACACAGCGCATTGCACACATGGCTGTTATTGCACACACGACCGTATTGCACACAGCGCATTGCGCACACGACCATATTGCACACACGGCCGTATTACACACACGGCCGTATTGCACACACGTCCGTGTTGCACACACAGCCGTATTGCACACACGGTTGTATTGCACACACGGTCGTGTTGCACACACGACCGTATTGCACACACGGCCGTGTTGCACACACGACCGTATTGCACACACGGCCGTGTTGCACACACGGCCGTATTGCACACACGACCGTGTTGCACACACGACCGTATTGCACACACGACCGTATACTTTCCACGCGAACCGAGGTTCACGCACACCCCCCCCCCCGTGCTTTCGGGGGAGGTGCGGTAGTCCCGAAATAGTTCACGCATACACTTTCCACGCGAACCGAGGTTCACGCACACCCCCCCCGTGCTTTCGGGAGAGGCGGTAGCCCGAAATAGTTCACGCATACACTTTTCACGCGAACCGAGGTTCACGGCACGAAAGCAGGGGGGGGGTGCGTGAACCTCGGTTCGCGTGAAAAGTGTATGCATGAACTATTTCGGGCTACCGCACCTCCCCCGAAAGCAGGGGGGTGTGCGTAAACCTCGGTTCGCGTGGAAAGTGTATGCGTGAACTATTTCGTGACTACCGCACCTCCCCCGAAAGCACGGGGGGGTGTGCGTGAACCTCGGTTCGCGTGGAAAGTGTATGCGTGAACTATTTCGGGACTACCGCACCTCCCCCGAAAGCACGGGGGGGTGTGTGCGTGAACCTCGGTTCGCGTGGAAAGTGTATGCGTGAACTATTTCGGGACTACCACACTCCCCGAAAGCACGGGGGGGTGTGCGTGAACCTCGGTTCGCGTGAAAAGTGTATGCGTGAACTATTTCGGGGCTACCGCACCTCCCCCGAAAGCACGGGGGGGTTTGCGTGAATTTCGGTTCGCGTGGAAAGTGTATGCGTAAACTATTTCGGGACTACCGCACCTCCCCCGAAAGCACGGGGGGGTGCGCGTGAACCTCGGTTCGCGTGGAAAGTGTATGCGTGAACTATTTCGGGACTACCGCACTTCCCCCGAAAGCACGGGGGGGGGGTGTGCGTGAACCTCGGTTCGCGTTTAAAGTGTATGCGTGAACTATTTCGGGGCTACCGCACCTCCCCCGAAAGCAGGGGGGGTGTGCGTAAACCTCGGTTCGCGTGGAAAGTGTATGCGTGAACTATTTCGTGACTACCGCACCTCCCCCGAAAGCACGGGGGGGTGTGCGTGAACCTCGGTTCGCGTGGAAAGTGTATGCGTGAACTATTTCGGGACTACCGCACCTCCCCCGAAAGCACGGGAGGGGTGTGCGTGAACCTCGTTCGCGTGGAAAGTGTATGCGTGAACTATTTCGTGACTACCGCACCTCCCCCGAAAGCAACGGGGGGGTGTGCGTGAACCTCGGTTCGCGTGGAAAGTGTAT
>NC_092360.1:19407658-19474358 GCF_030848805.1 Temnothorax longispinosus | reverse complement strand
ATATCTTCGGTCAATTCTACGGAGATAAGTATACAGATAAGTATAGATATATAATAAATACCTTTGGTAATTTTTTGGTGGACATGAATATATGGATAATATGAATATGTCTGGTAGATATCTCCGCTAGTTATTCGGACAATATATCTTAATTAGTTAATATATCTCAATATCTTAATTAGTTTAGTATATCGTAAAGATACCACGAAAGGACATATATCCATTAGATATTTTTTTAGAATTGAGATATATTCAGATTCGAAATTAGGATTGTAAATTGTAAATAAGAATTTATAAACAAGTTATAAAGAAACAACGAATAAAGTATAGGTGAAAAAATGAGAAGAGAAGAAGGAAAAAGAGAGAGAGAGAGAGGGGGAAAAAGAGAAGGAGCAAGGAAGACAACGAGGCATCACCCAGCAAAAGAAACATGTATAGTGCAAATATTTTATTATTTAATTATTATCTCTATATCACATAAAATTAATTACATATTTCCGCAACAGTCGTACAGTCACCACCATCCATTTTGTATTTTTGTAACTGATATAATACATATACATTCCGTCGCGATAGTATAGAAAATTCAGATGCATTGTATTTCCGATGAGGTTCTATATTCAAAAAAAAGATTTGTTTACGAAAGATAAAAGATGATTTGATTATAGAAAAAGCTCTTATATTTAAAAAAGTTTTTTTATAATAAACTTTTATAATAAACAAATTATATTAAATTACAGTTACTAATGGCTTACCTTATAAGAAAAAAATTTGATTAATTGTAAAAAAAATAATTATTTAAATAGATATATAATAAAGTCTAATCTTTCCTGGGTTTCATACAACATCTTTCCTTTATTGCGATTATATGTTTCGATCGCTTGTTCACGCATTTCTTCCCATTCGATCAATTGTTCAAATATAGGACATGCATAATTTGGCGAACAATATTCAACGGCAAAGTTCAATGCTGATTCAACTTTCTCGTCCCATCGAACTTTGATGCACAATACCAACCAAAAAAACCTGCGAAATATATGCGCTTTATAATGCGCGTTGAACAATTGTGAATTAATCTGAATAAAGATATGCATATTTACTTTATTTCACAATTTTTGGAATCAAGAGCGTAATGATGAAGAATGACTTCCAGTTTTCTTATGGTCAGTTTCTCATAACATTTATATAGATAGTGTAGTAATATCATTATTTGAACGTCACTAGGGGAGTTTCCATCAATTAAGAGTGGTATATTAATGGGTTTATAATCCCAGTTGACCCATTCTACCGTTAAATTGCCAATATTTATTTCCAATGCGGTAAATTTCGACAAGACAGGTGGGGAAGGGACAGTGTCGAACCACTCGTCCCATGCAACACCATCTAATAACTGAAAATAACATAGAAGTCATTATTTCTAATGCTAAAAATATATGAATACTGGTAAAATTGTAGTTTGTATGTATATAAGAGATGTTACCGCCTTTTTGTTAGAAAAATATTCATATAAGTAGTCCTTCCAATTCTTAGTGTTTATACTTTCGTACTTAAATTTTTTAAAGTAAGATCTAAGGAATGGTTCGAATTCTGAAGGTCCTCCTAATATATTCTCTAAATAACCTAAGAGCATACACCCCGTTTCATAAGGCACATAATCAGTAGCTTCATGGGGCGACGTATTCGTCAAATTGGGTAATAAACAATCTAGCATGTCCACATTTCTGAATTTTTCAATCTGTAATATAATTTCAGAAAATATCACATTGCACTATAAAGAATTCAAGAAATGGGTTTGCGTTTGTATTTATTGCGTATACAAAGTAAAATATTGTCAATTATTAATATTATTTATTACTTCTAATCAAAGTACTATACTTTACCATATTCTTTAGGTCACGGATTCCTATCTTGTCCAAGAAAGACTGCATGGCTTCACAGTCTTGCAATATTCGGCAATAAATTTTCCTGCCAATAAAATTGCTGAAACTCCTATTCAGCCACAAATGCTCATAATTCGAACATGTAACTAAATTTCCTGCCCAGCACTGTGAGATGTTCAGAGCGAATTTACTGAGACGAGTACGATCTCCGCCAAGTATAGTTGACGAAATAAATGTCACGCATGGACATTCTATTTTGAAATGGGCGATACTTGGAGGAAGCACGCATATATCGTATCTATGACCTAAATATATACAATATTATTTTAAATGAAATATAACAATAAACAAAAAAAGATTGATAATGCACAAAAATAAAAATTTTTAATAATAATAATAATAATATAACATAAAAAATAAACATATCAAAATAATTTTAAAAAGATTTTTAAAAGTTAAAAATTTTTAATTTAAATAAATAATAAAAAAAAACTAGTCAATATTTTACCCCACATATAAGGTCCACACAGACTTTCGGCAACTTGCAACATGGTTTCAATCCCGTCCGAATAAGAAGTATAATCTATATGTTCATTAATAAATTTGCTTTCGGCAAATAATTTGGTCTTATCACTAATATGTATTGTCTCTAGTAAGCCCACAGCAATAATCACTGCATAAGGTGGTACACGGTTACTTTGAATGAATGTATATACGTCTAGATCTAGATTATTGTTGTAGTCTACATCGTGCAAATAAGCGGACATCAAAACTTTGTATCTTTTTGGTACTGAAATCTAAAGAAGTTAATATGTTAATAAAAATTGAATAGATTTTAGTTGAACTGAAGCAATTTCTAAGAAAATATAGTGTCATTTACATTTAAAAGTACACTACCGCTTATTAATTTCAATACACCCCCAGATTCGTTGATTTCTCTATGAAGCATGAACATGATACGTGTATTTTGCACAGAAATGAATGCACTTGCTGTTATAAACACTTCACTTGCATCACTTTAGGTTAAGTGACCTTGTGCGCGTATTTTCTTTATTTCCAGAGATCAGACACTATCCGGCTATTAGCCCCGTTTTTTTTTTTTTTTTTTTCCCGAAAACTACAGTTTTCAAGAATTTTTATATAAACAATATATAAAAATACGATGCATGCAAGTGTTGAAAAAGTTTATAACATCAGGTGCATTCATTTCCGTGCAAAACACACACGTATCATGTTCTTCTATTACAGAGAAATCAAAGAATCTAAGGATGTATTGAAATTGATGAGCGGTATTATAGTGTATTTAATTTCCTTTTTACTAACGCGTCCCATTTCTTCGCAAATTTTTATTACTTTTAATACTAATGCAGTCAATAATAATCAATCAAATATCATAGTTTTCATATAAATAAATATGAATGCTAAATGCATACAAATACTACTTGTATTTAACTGTGTTGAAATTCTTACCTTAGCAGTGTAAATAATTTTGACAGATGGGGTGTCCTGGCAAGGAAACCATGCTCTAGCGTGAATTAGCTGAAAAAAATCAAGATTTTTATACATTCATGATTTTCTACATTCATGTAGAAAAATATCATTGTTTATATAGCCAGCGTACCTTGTTATTAGACAATAAGAAAGGATATAAACCATCAGCAGTTTGCTCCGGTGTTAGCCAATATAATGCAGGAGAGTTTGTACTCGTTTTATATTCAATTTGAATCATATGTCTATTATATCTAAATCTAAAAGTATCATATTATGGGTATATTCGATTTTTACATCAATAATTTTTAATAAATACATATTTCTCTAAAAAAATATTATATTTACTTAGATTTATAAGTAGTATTAACACTACCAACATTTTGTGGTATTTGTATGGAAAATCGACTTCCAATGTATGGAGCATGACCATTTTGAATACGATGATCGAAATCATCTTCAACACGATAAATGAAAGGTGTTCCATCACTGCCTGTGACACTTAATACATCAAGTCCGAAGCTATCTAAAATCTAGTTATTCAATATTACATGTTAATAAACAGTCAAATTTTTTGCTCGATATAAAAAGGATTGTCCGCTCACTATCTCATTAATTGAAGGTTTCCATTCTATAAACAAATGCGCTGTTCCTTTAAGAACTCTTTGGTTGAAATCCACAGTTAAGAATAGATTGATACTGACCACACGTGCCTCTTCTTATAATTAGGAAGATAGAAATTAAAATACATACGTAATGAGTAATGATAAATGTAATAGTACATGACAAAAAAATGTTATATTTTATTAAAGATCATAATAGTAATTATGCGATATTATTCCTAAAATACAAATAATTTTTAGATTTTTATATTAAATACAATATGTTTTATACATTTAAGAAAATTTACAGAATATTTTCACAGTTAATTGAAACTGAGAGAATAATTCAATTTTGAAAACTTTAAATTAGTAGAGAGCTAAATATATTATATGTAGCAATTTCGTCTTTCAAACATCTTTATAAATTACGAAAACATTCGATATTTTGTTATATTATCTTTAAAATAAAAGAATAAGTATATAAATTTGAAGTTCTTTGTATTATGCTTATGTAGCTAATCACATAATTAAAATACCTGGTCTCGCAAAAGAGTGTGAAGTATTTCTTGAAATACTCATTTTGAGAGAGTCACGTTACAGCCTTTTCAAACGGCTTGCAATAACAGATCTTTATGTCTATTATACTCACCGCATAAAGGCACAGTGTTGCCTTTAACTTCTATCACTTTCTTTTGTTTGGTAACATGTTTATTAAAACGTCAAAGTGACTGTTCAGTGTTCGCATATAAACATTTCAAATCCATCGATTTCTAAAGAATAGGCACGTTAAATCGATACTCGAATGTATCGAAAGTCTCGAAGTGTTAAGGCTCAGTCACAATGAGAGGAATGGAATAAGGAATAAGATAAAGGAATAAGGAATAGAGAATGTCGCATCTCACTTTAGTACACGTACATTAAAGTGAGATGCAACATGCCTTATTCCTAATTCCTTTATCTTATTCCTTATTCCTCTCATTGTGACTGAGCCTTTATGGCTCTTTTCCGCGATGCCGATTAGTTAAAAAATAATGCATGGTTTTGTCAGTAGATGGCGACATGTATTCGATTCGTCAGCTGATCGCTGATCGCGCATCGCGCCGAATAGAACAGTTTTCGGAGTAATTCGGAGGAGTGACGTTTAATTAAAGTATTGTTTTTAATATTTTAAACATATTGAGTAACGCAACTGTGTCGTACAAGAACACTTCGGGATGGAGCCGCAGGATATTTATTACAACAAGGCTGAATACGTTGAAACGGTAATGGTTATTTAAGGGAATTGAAACGTCCACATTATTGAAACGTTTACCAATATCTGGAATTGGAAAGAAATATTATAATTATCGTTAAAAGATACATACCATAGAAATGACTTGACAAATTTGATCGTTTAGCGACGCTTCTCGCGATCCAGATATACAGAACGTAATACATAACCTCGCTTTTTCGCTATCTCAGGCCTCCGGAAATAAAGTGAGCAGGCTGACGGTGTTGTGCGGCTCGCAAAACATTGTGCTGCATGGAAAGGTAATAGTGCAATCTGACGCTATCATTAGAGGCGATTTGGCCAATGTTAGGACGGGTCGTTATTGTATCATCAGCAAGAATGCCGTCATTCGACCACCTTTCAAGAAATTCAGCAGAGGGCAAGTGAAGTTTTTTATTATATTAATATATGCACTACACACTGAGGCCCAGTTTCACCAACGTCGATTAACTGTAACCTTCGATTAAACTAACTGTCTTCCTTAGAAAGAGACGAAGAGTGAGTTTAATTAAAAGTTACAGTTAATTGACGTTGATGAAACTAGGCTTGATAGTTCTAATCTTTCTATAAAAGTTTGAGGATACCAGCTTATAATATCGAGACACAGTTTGCAAACAACTCGACTCTTTAATACAATTACGTTAAATTCTAAATTCTAAGAATGATAAATTTTGTTTAGGGTTGCCTTCTTTCCTCTAACGATGGGAAATCATGTGTTTGTGGGAGAGCGGGCAGTCGTGAACGCAGCGTTGGTTGGTTCTTATGTTTATATTGGGAAGAATGCCATAATTGTACGTATAACGACTTTTACTTGGCATATTGAGTGAATACAAGCGCGGTGCATTCACAATTAATCATACTTGTCTCGCTATAGGGTAGGCGATCTGTTCTGAAGGATTGCTGCTACATTGAGGATGGCGCAGTCGTGCCACCCGAGACCATCGTGCCGTCCTTCACTCGTTTCGCTGGCAGTCCGGCGACGTGTGTCGAAGAGCTGCCCGAGTGCACACTGGATCTCATGGTAGACTTTACGAAGAATTATTACGAGCATTTCTTACCGGCGCGCGTTTAATGTTTATTCATTTGTACATGTATGCTAATAACTTATAGTCAAGAGAAAATTTATTCTTTTTAAATGCATTATATATTTGTGCTCTGCACTCAAGATGAAATAAATATATAATCAAGTATCGCCTATGCGTGACAGAAAGAGATAAGAGAAGGTAAAGCAGCTATAACTGAAAAGAATAGATCTAAGATCAGTCGTATAAATTTTTTAGAATTAATGTATAGATTTTGTTATATTTTTGAATTATATATAAGAATGTTCGAATCAAGAGTCTTGTTTGTAATTTAAAATCAAATTCCTTGTACATAATTATTCATATATGTATCGTAACCTTGAAGTCGCGGCTGATTTTGACTGTAAATCAGTGTAACTTGTAAGATTATTTATTTATTGTACTTTTGTATTATTGTACTAGGCAACTGATTTCAAGATTGTGTACGTAATGTCATAAAAGAAAGCTCGTAAGATTTATTAACCACATGCATTTATTTTACGAGTAATCTATTTCACACAGTGTTTTGTACATAAAAGGAGGTTGTTGAAACCTTATTAAAGGAATAGAAATGAATATATATATGTTTCCTAATGGTAATTATTTTAAATGGGATTAAAAATGACGATACATTAAAATGACGTTGACTCACGATTCACCCTTATTTTGCTAAAGGATACAAACATCCAACAGAATGATAAAACATGTCTTTAATAAAGTTTTTAAATAAAGTTTACAATTCAGTTAAATTTAGTACAGGAAACCAGATGCCTCTTAGTTTCTGTCGGACTAATGTACATTTTTTGCAGGCACTTAATCGAGGTATACCAAGTCGGTTTCTGCCCTTGACGTTTCTATTATCGCGCATTTTTTTGCGCGCATAGTTTGCCTGCAAAAGAAAATGTAACAAATAACGCAAAGCATGGTAACGATGTCCCTCTTAAATCTTACCTCTTGTGCCACAGCAGCTCGAGCGCAAGCACGATTACAGCGAGGAGTATTCCGTAGCCCATTGTGATCAGCGCGAAATCACATTCCGTGAAACCGATAGTGATAAAGCTGGTCTGACTCGCACATACTGGTTTCCTCGTATACAAGCGATATTCTTCGCGATATTTAAGTCCGTATTCTCGTAATTTTAGAGCTCTGAAAACATATAAATCCTGATTAGTGCTGAACGTTCTGAGAATTATTATATCATGAGGTGGTTATTAATTCGTATGTGTATGCGCATACAGTACACAGAAAAAAAGTGTTAAATTATATTTTTGTATATAACCAAGAATCTATAATCTTATAAGAATTTCAACTTTTTATTTCAACTTTTTTTTTTTTATTAAACTACATAAATATATACCTTTACTCGTTTTCTCTCTTCGCGCCGTTTAACGTAATTTAGGTATATCTCGTTTCAAGATTACAGATTCTTGTTTATGAGTCTTAAGTCTTGAGTCTTGATTTAACTTTTTTTTTTCCTGTGAACGTTCTTAAAAATAACGCGTTAATAAAATCTGTTTTGATGTTTTTACGCTAGACTTGAAATTTCCAGGAAGTTTTATGAAATTTAAAGTTTTGAAGAACTGAAGATCCAATTGTGAAGACAATTCGATTACTATTTACCCAGTTTTTATTATCTCTGAGTAAGGCGATTGTTCTTGTATCACGAGAAGCGGATATAAAACTTTTAGGTAATCGATCTCAGTCAAACCGCATTTCTCCTCCTCGAAGTACGTGTCTTGCATCAATTGGTATACCGTACCGATCTCGCCTTGAAATGCAAAGAGTTCATTTCTTATGCGACGCACACCTTCTTCTATGGACATCCAATTAGATTTTCGTCCTTTCGGCTCGATTCGCTGTTCCAGGATCGCCTTTCTAACGGGATCTTGAAAAGACTACCATCCCACATAAAGAACTAATTTGTTTCTTGCAATTATCTCTTATATACTACTAATAATTTTGACACCGTAATAAGCCAAAGTATTTAATAATATATTATATATAATAAAAGTTTTTAAATTATATTAATTTTTTCGCAGTTTCAATATACCGACCTTGGAAAAATATCTATTGTACACTACGTCCTGCGCGCCCAGCTTTAAAGGACTGTTTAGGAGATGCGGAAGAGTTTTGATAGAATCCGTGGTAGATTGCAGCAAACCCACGATATTTGCTGTATAAGACGCATAGAGACTCAGTGAGGCCAGCAACAGCATAAAGGTGACGATTCGAGATGAAATTCTGTGTGGCTCGTACGCATATCCTGCGGGAATACAGAAATTTTATAAATTTTATATTGAAAAAAAAATGAAAATAATTTAATTTGTATAACATTCGCGAAATAATAAGCGTTTACGCGGTCGAAGAAGATGAGATTTAGTCGTAAGAAATTTTGTAACAACATTCGAGAATTTAAGTATATTATCGATTAGATTAGCGTTAATTGTTTCTCTACCTTGCTGAGAAAATGCGCCTAAAAGAATGAGAAGATAATCGCTGATCGTTGGCTTATTGGGCTTTTGATTCCAGTCGGTTGCCGATTCTGCCATTCTGTCGCGATAATTTTCCCATTGGATTGTTAAATAGAGCAGACAGAAGACCAGAGTGAGAAACACGGCAATCGCTATCCAGACATTTCGTTGGAAGGGCAAGATAAATATGTTGCTCACGGTCGACAGTAAAGGCCGTCGAAATACGAAGCGCGAGCTGTGTAGATTTGTACATTAGCCATAAAATGTCGATAACAATATAATAATAAAGGGCTATAA
This sequence comes from Temnothorax longispinosus, assembly GCF_030848805.1. Taxonomy (NCBI): domain Eukaryota; kingdom Metazoa; phylum Arthropoda; class Insecta; order Hymenoptera; family Formicidae; genus Temnothorax; species Temnothorax longispinosus. The sequence continues at coordinate 19,465,289 of NC_092360.1, read as the reverse complement.
TAAAAAGCTAAAATTTATAGCAAGTTTAATAATCTTTTTAATCAAGTCCACATTTAAAAAATAAATTATAAATGTAAATATAAATTATAAATTAAAAAAATTATAAATAACTGAAATTTTAATTATTTCCTGTTTCTTCTTAATGTTGCCTTTGAAAAGACATAGAAAATCAACTTAAACTACGTTTCAATTTAATAAGTAAATAATTCTTTTACCAAGTATGTGTATACAACTGGATATATTGTACAACACCGATACGTTCCGGTACGAGAAATGTAGCGGTGCCGCCGATATCGATCTCGCGCCGTTTTAACATCCCGATCATTCCATTCCAGGAACCGTTCTCGGCACGATATCCCCAGCTATTCGTGACTTCGAAACTTATCCTGTCGTATAAACCAAAATATAGAATTTTAACTCGGTGGTTAACGCATATTGCATCTCGTTTCCATGAACAAAAACAACAAATTGCTTTTTAATTAAAACTACAATTATTTGAATTTATTAATAGTTTTTGTCAAAAATGATTTCTCAATTTATGTTAAGGGAAGATGTATAGAAGTCGGAGTAAAGAAGTACCTATATAGAAATTCGGATGATAAAAAATCGCTTTATCTTTAATTAAATATTTCTGTGTATTTATATTATTACAATTGATAACCAAAGAATTAAAGAATTATGTCACAATGTTTACAGACTTTAATGAATTTTGGATTTTAATCAGCCGATTAGATACGAGTAAATACGATAATCGTGCAATTTTTATCAGTTACGATAATTAATAAGTATGTCATGTGCTTATTTTATTATAAGTCGCTCCATTTACGCGTCTGATTATGCACCGTTGCCCGGTTAAAAACAAATTTATCACCGTTTTTTGACAAGTTACACTGTAATCGCCTGATCACTTCACTGCGGCCTCGTTAATTAGCCTTGAGCTCGAATTTTATTACGTCGTTTTGAAGCTCACACACGATTTTAAAATTGGCAAGATAATTCGTTACAAATTATTGCGCCGTTAAATTTACTTCACAAACTTCCTAATGAGATATTTGAACGTTGGTAATACGATGTCGAAGAACTCACGTTGCATTCATCCGGTTCACCAAATGCAGTATCCAAGGATAATTAGCCTTTGTAACAGGATCTATGGTTTTATCCTTGAAGTCCGTCAGATGATTGACTGTATTGGGGTCCGTCATCTGCAATTGCGATAAATCTTGAAAAAAATATATCTTTTCTGTTAAAGAAATTTTTAAAATTGCGGTTATAAATCACGGCGATATTTTCGATATTTTATTATGAAAGTGGTTAGTATTTTACTCGCTCTGCTTTTCGTTCAATACAGCAATATTACATGTTACACACATGTTGCGTTAGCTTGCAAATAAAACGCTTTGACAACGTGTCGTTGATAATGTAAGTAAGTGCATTTTCTTGCATGATAAACGATTTGTAGTACATTTATTCAAAGTACCACGAGACAGGATTTAAGAGGCGTCTGCTGAAGATCTCTTCTTCGTGCTGAGGCCACATCGAGAGTCCTCATTCGCAGACCGCTCTTGATCGTCCAGTTTCCACGATTTTCCCATATCACACCTCGCTGCGGACTTGGCCGATATACGGACAATAATTCGAGAAAGTCACCGTCGAATCTTCGCGCGAGGACCACATCACTGTCAGGGTAGATCGCCAAATCCTCGAAGATTTCCAACAAAGAGTCGTCATGTGTGAACGTTAAATTGGCGTTATCGTCGTTGTCAATCCTTTGTCGATCTTGAAAAAGCAGCCACTTCGTCGGAGCGACGAACATTCTTTTCGAATGTGCCTGTCATTTCATATCAGATACCGACCATGATAAATTAGAAGATTGATACAAAACATAATAACGACGAAATTGTTTGTGCAATGAGTCTCATCAGTCGAAGTGTCAGCGAAATATATGAAGATAATTCTCTTAATTTTCTTAATCGCCTTATTTCAAGATTTATAAATAAATACTTTCGTCTGCTTGTACTTTTATTCGTAAGGTATACTTATAGCGGACATAAATACATATATGTTACCTGTCGTAAAACATCGATGGCATAATCGCAATCCAAATCCAACACGTACAGGTTTTGATGTTCTAAATTATTGTAAATTTTTGGATCAAATTCCTCGTAGAAGTTACGAATGTTGTGCGTCAAGTAGTTGCTCGACAATATTTTCGATAATTTGATCGTGTCATCTGCGAAAGGATATACTTAATTCGACTCCGATAAATATCTTTTATGCGTTATCTTTATTAATATACAAAGTTAGATATTATTGCATTACATCATGTACAGTGGAAATAAGAAATTCTGCATCCAGAATACATATATAATATATTTATTTATTTATAAGTTAAAATTTTACTGAAATAATTCAACTAATTAATGTTTCTCATTATTATACATGACGAATTATGACACATAAAATAATTTAAAAATTTTGTACAAAATGAAAATTGCAGCGAGTTCGATATCAATATAATCGCAGAATTTGTTTAACAAGAATAGCCTAAACAAAGTTAATACGTAAATCAGTGATATTTTAATAGTTTGTATGTCAATGTTTCAAATCCTTCTTAAGGCACACCTAAACTTAATTGCGGGCGAGTTACGCCCGACTAAATGCTGAACACAATTTTTGTAACTCGCATTGCAGTTAAAAATTCCTCCTCTTCCTTTTCTTTTATCTTTTTCCTTATCTTTTTTTTTTATATATTTTTATAATTTTTTTTTATACCGCTTCTTCAAACTAATTAAGAGAGGTATGTGGAACAGATAAATCTACATATTTGGTCGTTCAGTGACGGATCATGAGATAAATAAAGCTACCTGAATGATGGGCAAAGTGTTAAAATGGAAGTACTGTTTTATGTGTGCTGCATATCAAAGAGAAATTGACCTGGAAGATCGAAGTTAAGTAATCTTCCAGAAAGGAATGTCTATAATTTTCAAGTGATTCTTGGAAGAGATCCTTTACTTATCGAAGTTTCGATCATCCAAGAACGTGGAATGTCTTGAAGAAATATGTGCCTAAGGACCTTTATAGTTTGTTAGGAAAAGAAGATACGGACGTAATTGATGGGTGAACAGTTGACTATTTTTCTTAAGGGTCACTTATCTGCATTGTTATCCCACAAGAATCTTTTTCTCTTTGGCTTTTTTATGTTTTCTCGTTGTTAATTTAAAGAAAAGGAAAGAGAAAAAGAAGAGAAGGTTGAAGTACATCGAGACATTTATCTTACACGTAACTTCTTTCTAGTGTTACACGCCGAATTTTTTATTTTTTATATTTTGATTTAAGATATCAAAAGATAAGTTTTTCATCCAAAAAAATAACTGTTCAATTAACCGTAGCGCTTATGGTGTCTCATTTCTAATGATGGAATAAAATACTTCAGAAATAACTCATTTTTCCAAAAAATGCTTTAAACAAAAGTTTCTTAGTTTTAAAAGAAATATAAAATAGTAAGCTTTATATGTATAGTGTGCGTGACATAAACTATAGATTTTCAGTATTGGCAGTCCTAGGTAGCACATATTAGTTTCATATACGTTTTTTGAACGTATATATAGTTTCAACCGTAAAGAACCATTAAGAAACGTTTGAACAAAAATGTTTTTGAAACCATGATTTAAGAAACGTATTTTTTACGTTTTTACAGTTAATAAAAATACCTATTTGTTAAATTTTTCCTTTCAAAATTATAATTTGCTTTATCTATATATATAATAGCTTTAATAGTCTTTTTTGAAACATTTAAATTTATATTGCACTAATTATTATTGCACAAAATAAATCATTTTATCCATGCACATATATCCAGTTATTTACTTAAATTAATTTTGTTCTACCGGTCTTAATCTATTTGTCATCGGACAAATAGTACAGACCTTCATATAAAATGTATTTGTGCCTTACTTTTATCTCTCTTCCTTAATATTATCAGGAATTACCCATTATAATGTTTCTATACAAATTGTAGTACTGGTCAGTGATTAATTTCACATGGAATATTCAGTTCAGTGAGTATTAACATTAAAATACTGGCCAGTGATTTATTACACATGGAATCCTCGATCCAGTATTTCAGTACTAACATTGAAATACTCATCAGTAATTCAACACAAGTATTTATTACACAAGTATTTATCACCTAGTATTAAATGCTTTTTCATCAGAAATTTAATACTAAGTATTCAATACTCATCCTGTATTAAATACTACTTTCATAAATTACTGACCAGTAATAAAATACTGTGCAATAGTTGAATCACAGTGATTCAAGTACTAATAAATACTTAATTTTAGTATTATTAATACACAAAATAAGTATTTATTACTAACCAGTTAGTAATAATTTTTTTGTAAGGGATCTGAGCTTAGAAAACTTCCAACAGTTGCAAAATAAACGTTCTGCTGAACGTGGCCATTGAAAGAACATTTATACATGTGTTCCGTTTTGAAGAACTTTCTGAACTGGTGCACATCAGTAATGCAATTAAGTTAGAGTGAGACAAGTATATTTTGTTCCACTTTATAACTTATTGCACGAATGTGCCCCAGTTCAGAAATTTCTTCGAAAAAGAATAGACGCCATAGATGGGTATATGCATATAAAGCTTCTAGAACATTCTCACGCATGTCTCAAAGACGCCATAAACACGTTCAAAAGACGTAAAAAGTAGGAATTTTAAATGTCTTTATCTAAAATGTCTTTATCATTAAAATAAAACGTTTCTATAATAGTTTTTTAAACGTTATTTTATCGGAAAAGAAACGTTTCATCGAACGTTTTTTTTTCAAATGGACATTTTTACTCATGAGAAACGTTTCTAGAAATCGATTGTAAAACGTTTCGGAAAAACGCTTATAAAACATTTCTGAAACGTGTATGTGTTACCTGGGGTGAATATTGGAACACAGCTTATGTCAACCACTTTGTGATAGAGAATATTTCTATATATGCAACAACTACATTGAATAAAATTATTATAATTTTAGTTAATTTTATTTGTTATCTGTCAATTAAAGAAGCATTAACTAAAATTAAAAAAAAAACGAAAAAATTAAAAAATATGACATAATGTAAAATAAAAAATATTTTATATAAGATATGAAATATCTCATAAAATATTTATTTTTTGATCATTTAACCCTGTACAAGTGTTCAAATTTATTAAAAGATAAGATTTATTGAGATAATTATCCTAGATTTACACATTTGCACTTTAGGCTCTAGTTAATTCTTTTTTTCTTGCACTTTGATTTAATATAAAAGAGTATTCTTAATTTTCTCTATAGGTATTATTCTCATTTTTATGTATTTTATGTATTATTCTTCTTTTTCTCAATAAACAAACAATATAGAAATCATGAATACGAAAAATCTTGCCATAGCTGGTGCACAGTTGTAAAGATACTCTCGCAGGTGGAAATAGAATGGGCGTCGCGTTAACGATAAATCTTACGATAACGTCGTCGACGCGAGGTGACGCGATTACGTCAATGCCGAGTGACAGCGCGAGGATACACAAGACAAAGAGGATCATTCCGATCGCGCTTATCTCCGCTGACTGACTGCGGAGATCCTTCGAGATTGTAGGCAAAATCGATCAAATTCATGCACCATTTATCGTACCATAGTCTCTCCATGATTACATAGCGATTCCGCGTAATTCCGCACATTGTAGAATCGTGAATCCGCGAAGAAATAATGGGCAATCAAGATAACGAGCGTTATTACGACTGGTGAAATATTCAAGATAGACGTTAGACGCTGCTTAACGTATGTCAACAGATTATATACTTGGTATGGTGCTTCTCGAGGCACGATTTCGCCAGCTTTCCTCGTTCTCACGAATGCTTTTTTATCCCTCCGAATGCACTATTTGAGACGATAATGGTAGCGCGATATGCATTATGAATCCGCGAAGAAAGGCAGCTGGAAGACCTAGCCTACCTTCAATGTCACGTGTACGGCTTTCGAAGGATTATCTTTGCCCGTTTTCTTATCGTGAAACAAAGATTTGCACTCTCCGCATCTCCGGCGCGCATATTTGACGCACATGTTTGACGCATGTCCTCGTGTTGAATGGTGTACGTGATCATCGTATCGGACAAATTTATTTCACATTAAGCTACATTAAACGTCATTATATTTAAATTAAATATGATGTTAGTTTAAACGTCGCTATATTTAAATTAAATATGATGATAGGAAAAAATTCTTGATTAGGAGAATCTTATTTTTATATGTTTATAATAAAATTACTTAATGCAATCAAGTTCGAAAAAGGACGGTTTTATTTAACTAAATACTGGATAAAGAGATAGAAAAAACGTTCTGCACTAGAAGAATACACGTTTTTGCAGGTATCAATAATTTTTATCAAATATCATTGCAAAAACTTCATTTATTTATTTATTTTTAAGGCATTTTATGTTATAGAAAGAAAGTCTAAGACATATTCTAGAATAACATTATAATAGCTGCAATGCAGGGTAATGGTTGTAACAATAATGTAATTGTAATTGTATAAACAGTTGTAATTGCAGAATTTAATATGAATTATGATGTTTAATGTTTACATAATTTAAAGCAGCAATATTATATATTTTTTATTAAATTTTTGGTGATTATGATTTCAGTATGGAATATCATAAATTAGAAATAGTTTTTGTAAATTCTTTTAAAGCCCAAATGCACGAAACAAATAAATATTTATATCTATTTATTTCTCTTTTACAGTGCTAACAGTTGGATTCTATGACATATACCTACAATAAAACTTTTCCACGACACACGACGCTTTAGTGTGAGAGTTTCCATTTGAGGTGGGACAAAATCTGTGTAAATATTCCGTCATTCGAAACGTTCGACGGAAGGCTCGTCGCCCGCGATGAACGTGCAAAATTGCTGTCTTAGTTTTAGTCAGTCTGTACACATATACTACGCTACAATGCGATGTCATAAAGCGACAAGACTCGCTTATACTTATACCAAGACTGACTTATACGATCTGAAAACTTCCGTCCCATGTGCATCCAACATGGTCGTTTTAATCCTTTCAAGTATCGAGTCATGTAATGACGTTTTTTTAATTGCGCATCACACGTTCGATGCAATCACGTACATTAATTTACACACCTGCGTTTGTATTTATCTTACGGAAGAAAGGCGAACGTTGCATGTTAAATATTGTCGAAATTTACATGTTAATTAAATACTTTCTGAAACGGAATTATATTTAACGAGGATTCGACGGCGGGCCATAAGTTGACGGAAGCACTCGCATGTTAGTCATTATAAATTTCCAATTAACAAGAGAAAACACGCGCCAGAGGAAGCTTTTCACTTTTTTCGGATATTTCACTCATGTGCGAAATCGTGCAATGCTTATCGAGGAGATCGCGCGGCGGATCTCCGCAATTAAGGCGAAGCATCGTAATCAGCGAGCGAATTGTCGCGCAACCAACCGATATGTACAATCGCGTTGCAACATTTCACGTAGACAAAGGATGATTGTGCAACAATTTAATTCGTAATAGAACAGAGTCTCTCTAAAGGAGATAGCATCCTGTGTCGTAACAATTATTTTTGCATTCTTAATTCTTTTTTTGGTTTTATAATAAATAAAAAAGAAATGGATAAATGGTCTAAAAAATGTATGAATGACAGACACAGAAAAGAGTTAGAATCTTAACTCGTTGAGATTCTTTGATGGACTCGACACGGTAGTCGTACACGGAGAGAATTTTTTGTTATATTTTACCGTTAAATTCACTACAAACTTGGGACAACTTGGCAACCAAGGAATTTTTAAAATATACAAAAGACATTTTACAAACAACGTAATAAAAATTACCAAGCAGATTGGTAATTTTGGAAAAATTATTGAAATTTTATTGTATATTTTAGTAAAATTAATTCAACATATTTTATATTTTATTGTAATAGATATTAATATTTTTCTAATATGATAAATATTAATCAGAATAGCTCGCATAAAATTCTTCGCAATACATGTTGTCCCACAACTACCATAATTTTCAGGGTAAATTCTAAAAGAACATTTTCGCCGTGTGCCGTTTTTCAAGTACACGAAAGTTTCACAGATTGTCTTTATAATAAAGTATCCTTGGATAACAGAAATCGATTATCGCACTATGCATATTTGTTAAAATTAATTTTTCTTGTGAATTGCAAGGAGCTAACTATTTCGCACTTTTGCAGATTGTATTGTCCGGTCACGTGGAGACCGAGAGCTTGCTTACCGCTCGCATTGGCAGCTCGCGTGATTAGCTAGTGATTGACACGTGAGACGAGCCTCCTGCCGTTTTCTTATCAGCGCTTATTCACGAGATCACCAGATCGACATGGGCAAACACCGAATCGCACGTGCTCAGAATTAATCGTCCTCACACAACCGCGAATCCACGGAACGCGATTCAACAATCAGTTTTATTGCCGGTCTTTAATATTCCGCGTGAGATGTATGACTCTCGATTGCGATCGAATATTTCGCTCGCATACGATGATCCATTACGCAAGATAAGAGACTTCGTGGAAGCGATTGCGAGTTTCCCCTTTTGCCGAGAGACGTGTTCTCGTCACATTCTTATATGAATTTTGAGTTTATCTGTGAAAGTAATCTTAAGGTCATTTAAAAGGCGGAATTAGTTTAAAAATAACCATGCAATAATTACTAGGTATATAATTACTATTAGAAATTATATATTTCCTCGCTGTGTGTCGCCTTACCAGAATGCGCAGACTACTTCAAAACACTCTTAAGTAATCTTAATTGCAATGTTATCGCGTCAATGCCGGGGAATCCCACATTTTAATTCACTTAATTAAATGTAATAGAACAGATTCTCTCTAAAGGGAATTGCATTTTGTGTCGTAACAATTATTTTTGCATTCTTAATTTTTTTTGTTTTAATAAGTAAAAAAGAAATGGATAAATGGTCTAAAAAATGTATGAATGACATATGTACAGAAAAGAGTTAAGGAATCTTAACTCATTGCGATTCTTTGACGAACTCGGCACGGTAATAGTGAATATTTATTAATTAGAATTATCGAGACACTTACGGAGTTTCCAACGTTATCAAATATGGATTGACGTATCGATTTTTGTGCTCGCGCGGTGATAGCTGATAATCCAATCAGTTCTCTGATGCGATTGCGTATTATTTTGACCGTGTTTTTTGTACCGAAAACGAAATCGCAAGAAAGTCCATGTTCACCAGCCGGAAAGAAACTTCGCTATATGCGCGTGTCGGGCTTGATAAAATGGTTCGACTACAACACAGCTCGTTTACTGACCAAAGGAAAAAGGACGCGGGAACATATATCGCGATGCTACACTTTCTCGTCGCTCGAAACGTCGACCTGATAAAATTACGCGCGCGCTTTCGCCGCGGAAATTTTTTTTACGGCGCGACAAAAGTTTCCGCGAGGCCATACCGAGACCGCGAACATTTCCACAAATTACGCCGGGGTGGTCGTAAATGTATATGTAAATTGGTATCAGTGCAACCTGATAAAACACGCGCCGAGTTTATTCCATGAATCACGGAACGATCGTAACGTTGATAAAAATATAACACAGTACGGTTTTGTTGATAATTTTTATTCGAGATGTACCAAGATAGGCAATCGTGGAACGCGAGACATTTCGATAAATAGCAACATTGTAATAATATTCGCATTTATAATATTATGTATGTGATTGCAATTAAGTTGCGTGACGTATCGATCCTCATAAACTGATATCTTTAAAGCCCATCAATTCGCATCAATTGTAAACGTTAGAAAAATAATTTTTCCTAACGCGAGCGTAAAATAGGCCGCTTTTCGCGCTTGTTTTGAGTGAGCAAAACGATCCATTTCTCCACTAGTTGAAAAATGGAGCCATTTCTCAACTAGTGGAGAAATGAAATTGTAAAACAAGCGCGGCCTGTTTCACGCTCTTGTTAGGAAAAATAGTATGAACAACTCGTGGGAAGAGTGGTCGAGCCCAAATGAGTGTGATGGTCGCACTCGCTTCGCTCGTGCGACCAACTTCACACTCATTCAGAATCGACCACTTTTCCCACTAGTTGTACAATATACTATTTTCTTTTGAATTCGCAAAATGTGAAACGCGACAATGCCACTTACGTAATTAGCTGGCCGTTCCATCGCGTAGAAGGTACACGCTACCTTTATCATAAATGCGCCACGCACAATGTATTCAATCTCTTTATCGTCCGCGTCATTTGAATCGGTGACAATGTTAAGAACTGGGATTGGCGGAAGTGGAAGGGACAAATTGGCATAACTCGCTACCGGCTTGGTCTCGGCTGCTCGGTCGTGCCAGTTTGTCGACCCGCGAATGAGGCCGCCAGTGATGGGGTCTGTGGGTCACTCGAGAAGGCCCACCGATGGATGACGATGACGATGACGCGCCGCACCGCGCCGCAAATAAGAGGCTCCGAGAGTGTCACGAGAGTCATTACCTCGTGAACGAGTTCTCGTGCCGGGAAATGAGTTACGATTCCCCGGTGCGGAGAAGTAGTTCTCGTTAAGAGACGGCAGACGTGTCCGCTTTGGAATTTCTGCCCGGCGCGGCGACTTAGCGAACTCGTCGGCGTGCGTGTTATCTTTCCGCAAAACCGGCAGCACGGTAGAACCGGTGATTTTCCATAACGTTTTCCTGCACGTTTCGCCGTGCACTTCTGAAAAGAGCAATGGATAACGTAACTTCAATGAATTATTCTTTGCGATATTCTCTTTCTTCATATCTTTTCCGATGGACTCATAGCGACATTAGACAAAATTAATTTTTATATCGAATGAGATAATATGATAGAACACGTCGGATTAATCCTGTTTAGTGGCGGCAGCCGTATCAATCGTCTTGATTTGTTTGATACTCTTGTCCGATAATGTTCCGATTATTAATTATTTGCGATAAATATTGACGTAACTGTCTTGATGCCTCGTTTAGAATCGATTGCGTTCCTGAAATACGTCCGCTGTTGATTTATTTAATAGTGTCGCGGCAGGAATTACAAAAAGTTATGTTAAGCTTCAGCTTCTTATTTCCATACGTCAATAAATTTATCTGGCCACGATTAGCAATGATCGATTTTTGGACTACATCGAGTCGCGCGAGATTAATCACATCCGGTATCGTCGCGAGGTCGACGGTCTCGACCGTGTCTAGTACTGCAATTTCAACAGCAGTCATTAATCAATAATCATCCTGTAGTTCTTTCACAGCGTGGATAATTTATTTAGAGAAACACAAAGAAGGTCAACAAAGGACGGAATATTGCAATAGCTATTTTTTTTTCGAGAGACAAATAGTTGCGAGGTGAATCCTTTTGACGGTACCGGTCGACCTTGGCATTACGAGTAGATTCGGCGATACGCATCGTTGGCATCGATCATGGCCGCCTCAGAAATGACTAATATTATTCTTTTTTCAGACTTAAATGTTCAGCTACTTAATATATATATAACTTAATATATAATACTTAAATGTAATACTTAATGTAATAATATTTAAATGTAAATGTAAATGTAATAATATTTAAATATAAATGTTTGTTTGTTATAACTGTTCAAAGTTAGCTTATTTTGCCGCACGAATTATTCTTGTAGTTGCGTTTTAGTGATAAAAGAATGTTCGATAGTAAGAATGCTGATAATTATAATGCGGCACGATTGATAATAAAAAGATATGAGTTTCGATTAGCATATCGGTTTTGTTATTACTGCTGTTGCTCGCAGACGATTTCTGAAAGCGATATTGCGAGTATTTGAAGAGTAGTATTCTCATGTAGATATTATTTACGTGTTTTGCAATCGACTGGTTAAAATTCAATATCTTTTGCATTATGCAATATGAATTATGAAATAGGAATATGAAATAAATTTTATAATGATGATACATTGTGAAAAACTGAGAGATCTGAATATTTCCAGTAAATGGTCTTGGATGTAGAAAAAAAAAAATAAGTTTAGAAACAATTTTGCTAATAATCTATATTTTTATGTCATATATATATAGAGTGTTTCTTAATTTACTTTCTAATATTCTACGAGTTGATTTTTGAGATTATTTTATGAAGAAAAGTTAATAAAAAATCATCTCAAAAGCTTCGTTTCAGAGATGCAGGATGTTAAAAATTCTATAAAATTATAGTTTTTTTCCTAATAGCTTCTAAATGGAAAGAGGTTTCTTTTTCAACCTCACATAAATAGACAGAATAAAAAGGTAGTAAATAGATAGAGTAGGGGCCACTTCGACCAAGCTTTGATTAATTTAATCGTTGATTAGTCCATTGGAAATGACCAATCACATTTGCCAATCTGCTTAATGAGAAAATACGATTGGTCATTTCTAATGGACTAATCAACGATTAAATTAATCAGAGCTTGGTCGAAGTGGCCCTAAGTATTACTTTTATTTTTACGTATAATTGGCGTTTTAGTTGGCAACTGAATTTTGTCTAATTGTTTTTGAAAGAATTAAGGTACAACTAATATAAATATAAAAAAGCATGTTACACAAATAACTATATTACAACCTTTTTTAAAGAACTACTAAGAAAAAAAAATGATAATTTTATAGAATTTTTAACAGTCTGTATTTCTGAAAAGTGGTTTTATTGAGATCATATGTTCGCATAAATTTTCCTTCATAAAATGATCTTAAAAATCAACTCCTAAAATATTGAACAGTACTTAAGAAACACTATGTATTATGTTATTTACCTTAGTACTCGATCAATTTAACTGATGTTACGTTTATGCTGGAGCATTAATCGTAATATTTTATTAATCCTAATATTTTTGGAAAAATCTATTTTTGAGTGTCATTATAAAAGCAGGTTTTAGACAGTATATAAGGTCTCTGCAAGAAGAATTGTTGTTAACAGCCATATTAGCTTTATCTTAAGAAAAGCAAACGATAGATATTTTGTATCGAAATTAATTCAATTATTAATGAAATACTTGGTTTGATTACACTTATATTTTTGAAAAATATTGTTTATAATTTTAATTAGGCACAATTAGGCTCAAATACCTTTTTCAATTTCTTGTGAAAGGTGTTTGAGCATTTGATTTAAGTGACATGTATTATATGGTCTTGAGTCGATTTTGAGCCGATTATAGTCGAATATCATATCTGCTGTTTTGTTATCACTGATAGTCGTGCTGAAAATATCGACTCTATCTCTGAACGTTGGAGCTACTCTTTCCTTTCCTTGACATCATCGCGTACGTGAAAGCGTTCAATTAAAGCGTTCAATGAGTGGAACAGATAATAGGACGGTAATTCGAAATTGCTGGCGCACGTGTGACACGCTTATTTTTCTCGTGCTGAAGAACACGGTGTGTAGTATCCATAATAATTAATAATCTGTATAGCTGCACTACGAAATACAGCCCGTATCTTAAGAGACTCGAACGACTTGCATTAATAATTTATCTATAACTTACTTGTCATTAAATGGTTATCAATCTTCTACTACATGTTCTAGATATTTTCGAGATTAAGTGAGTTAATAGAATATGAATAATGAAATAATAATAATAAAAAATAGTGATAATAAATTACTATCTGTTTTTTTTTAAATATTATTCAAAGGAATGATTTATCTTTTGAAAACTAGAAACATATTGCAAATCTTTACCTTTACTTATCTTTATTATCTTTTATCTAGTATTTGCTTTTGACATACGTTTAATGGGATAAAATCTCCTTCTGCATGTTTATAATCTCAAACGCGATCGTATCTCGTGTCATATTCTGACAAAAGAAAAATAACTAATTGAAATTAATTGAAGACTAAGATATATATTATCATTTGTAATAATTAATTTTTTGAATTTTTTATTTCAAGTTATGTTCTAAACACTTATGTTCTAAAAATATCGATGTCTCGTAACTTTAGCATTTAATCTCAAGTATATTATATTTTAATAGATTATCTTAACTTGAGCATTTATTCTCGAGAATACTTGTGTTATAGAGATTTATAATTTATGATTTCTCTGGCAATTTTGCTAAGAGAAAATTAACTCAGGTCGTTTAAAGAAATTTACAATCTAGGAAAATGGTTGAAGAATTTTGATTTATAATTAAAAGGTGTCACGTTTTTATTAAATACCAGATGCATTTTTTGCGAGAGAGGCAGCCTGATCTCACGCATCGCTCAAAGATTCACGAATAAAGGAAATAACGACAATTTCGAGACGCTCTGTACATATTTGCTCTCTGCACACCGGCGTGCATCTGTCTAAAATACGACGCGTCGTATCGCGCATTGGTTTGGCATCTGCCCCCTTCGGGACAGATTCCCTCGACGTCCCTCGTATCGTTGACACAGTTTATTCGAGACGATTTTACTTTTTCACGGAGGACTATTGTTCTCAGAGATACCTGATCGTTTTGTTTTGCCTTTTCAGTTTGTGGCTCGCTGATAGACAGGCAGGTGCGATTCAGGAAAAACCGCGCGTGAGAGAGAAGAGTTGGGAGCCGTGCCGCGCCGGTGGGGCTCCCACGGCGTGGTCTAATTGGCCGACATGCGCGAGGTGTTCGCCTCTAAGTGTCGCGAGTTCGGCCGTGTTTGTAACAGTGCCAGAGTGACCGTCGCACCGCGCGCCACACGCGGAACAGGACCGACGCCGATTTTCGGGACGGAGCACCTCTTCCTTGGGGAGACCTTCCTTGGCAGGAGACTTCTTCGTCGATCGATTCCTCAGCGCGGCCGGCAACATGGTCGAGAACGCGATGACCCCGGATCGAAAGAAATCGGAGATCAAGAAACCCGAGATCTTCGACGTGGACGCTCCTGCTTTTCCTAAAGGTAGATAAGCAAGCGTTTTTTTACGAATTAACTTCGCAGCTGAGGTGCATTTTTCATGGCTTCCTAAATATATAATACTGTACCTATCAAATATAGGCAAATGTAAATATGTTATTTCGATGAGTTCGATCTTCGAACGCACGGAATGTACCTTGTGTTTTGTTTTGTTGTGTTTTTATCGCCAAAAAAGTACCGGGATCTTTTTGCGCGTCTGCAATGAAGTAAGTGCGCCAAAATTTAAATTTGTTGAAATTACGATTTAAATGAGCTGCTGTCGATTGATTTTATAGTGTAAACGATTTCTACACGTTATTTATCCAATGTAAATAGCTTCCGGCGTTTTGGAAGCTATTGCGTAGTACGGAGATGTGACTTGACTTTCGATGCATCGCGTAAAAGTAGGTTTATGTGATAGGAACAGAACTGTAGGAATGACAAAAGTGTTGTACGAGATCTTTTTAACGATTTTGACCTACGGTCTTATGGATGTCTTTTGTAGATACGCTATCGTAAAATTACTATGTTCCGTGTAATGTAGCGCATATATTTTCATTCGACGTACACACAAGGACGCGACTTTTTCTTAACTAACGTGTAAAAAAGCCAGGAAAAATGGGGGAATATTGACCAAACTCGGAAAAAATTATTCTGAAAGAAAAAACAAAACTTGCAGAAATTATATCGAAATTATATTTAACAATTAAACATGTACACGGAAACAAAATGATGTATCAACATCATCAGTGTCAGTTGAGATAAAATCTATTGATGCAACATCAATATTAATAAAAAATATCAGATAATTGTTTTAATAATTTAAATATTTAGTTCAATAATATCCAATTGAATTAACTATTTATGTTTGTGGCAGCCCGTGACGTCGACGTTTAATTGAAGCAACTTTATTTTTCTTCCGTGTACATATGTGTGATATATAATATATATTTTTTTACTTTATTTAATAAATATATTGATAATCGTGATAAGCTCAAATAATTACAA
Organism: Temnothorax longispinosus; assembly: GCF_030848805.1. NCBI lineage: Eukaryota > Metazoa > Arthropoda > Insecta > Hymenoptera > Formicidae > Temnothorax > Temnothorax longispinosus. Next base: position 19,449,380 of record NC_092360.1, on the reverse strand, counting down.
ATCAAACATATATAACGAAAGGCCACAGAGACGCAACAAGATGTTCGCGTTAAATTATTTTTAATTTTAATAGATATTTTCCAACCATAATAACTGCGCGCCGACCAATAAATAACTAATAATATATGTTTACATATATATTTGTATGTATATAGATATATTTGTATACATGTACACGTAAATAAAATATAGACAACTACTTTAGATAGTCATTAATAATACAAAATAACGTGGTGAGAGATTTATGGCTGCTACTTCAGGCGATCGTATTCCTTTGACTTTATATATCGTCACTCTCGACGGATCGAATCTTTCCGTTAATTATCATAATCTACTACGTAGTCTGCAAACTCTTACTCTCACTTTCGAGCGAGGTCAATGTCAGCAACGATGTTGGAATAGTTAATTAGTGAGTTCGTTAACTCTGTCGATAGGTAGACAATCTCGCGAGTTTCACAGTGTGACCATATTCGTGAATTCCGTATATGTGACTTTGTCAGTTTCATGTAACCACCATGGTATACATTCGTACGATTCGATACCTATTATCCATCTACTGCAACTGACGTATCGTAATATGCCATGTATCAAGTATTAAATTGCTTACAATTTTTATTTAACTCGCAACTAATATGGAGAAATGATGTCATGACTGACAAGGTCAGGAATGCTCCCAGAACTAAAAATATATTCTAAATTGATTTTAGGTGCAATTTAATAAAGCTTATCTACTTAGATTTATAAGATATTTTTTCTTAATTTTTTTATTTTTTTCTAATTTTCTCTTAAAGTAATTGTCAAATTATTTAATGTTGATTATCAAATAATGACACTCTAATACAAATTTTTTTAAAGAATTGATTAAAAAATTATCGGAACTTATGAGCATTGTCTTTTTGAATTTTCGGTCTTCAGCTTTTTAGTATTTTGACTTAATTGCCAAATTATTTAATCGTTGGTTATTCAATAATTATAATCAAAAGAGAAAATTAATCAAATTGAAGTAAAGACGAATAACAATGACTGTGATCTATTAAGATAAAAATCGACGAGTTTGGAACAGCCTTTCATACTTGCAATGAAAATTAAGAAGAGCGTAAGCACATGTTTTCTTTTAATGTGATGGATTTTACGGAATGGTGAGCATTATTCGCAATTGCTAATGATACCGTGTGAGAGACCTTGTATTTCGCGTTTGCAAAACAAACAGTGGCGCATGGTAAAATCGAGTTCGCGCTCATTACATCGGTTACTTTTACGTAAGTCGATCGATGCGAATCACCCAGCGGCACTTCGTTTGATGATGTACCTATTCGCGCGTATCTGATCCGACCCGGAAGCAATGAGATCACGTGATTTCGTTGGCATTCCTCGCGCTTGATGGGATTGCCCGAAACGACGAATTTGAAGCATTCACCGGCATGCAGTTTTACGTAATGAACGAAATAAACTGTGCTGTCAGATAATTACCCGAGGATTCTAATTAACTCGCCTTCGCTACGCAATCTCTCGTTTCGTTTGTGGCTTCCAGTGAAAATGTAAAACGCTTTCTTATGCAACTTTAATTTTGTTTCGTGGTTTTTTCGATGCGCTCGTTGGTCGCAAACTTGACTAAATTGTATCGCGAATGCAAACGACATAATAAATGAGTATACTTTAACGGAGATAACAATAGATGCGCATATACAAGTCAAAATTTTGCGTTCATATTTTATTACAGAAACTGTTTTTAAGCGGATTTTTAACAAAATTTTATTGAATTTCCTTCATTCGTGTAAATAATAATTAACTTTTTAGACCTCTTTATATGTATATAACACATAATTGTTTAAAATTTATTGTTGATTATCAAATAATGACATTCTAATCCAAATTTCTTTTAAAAATTGATTAAAAAATAATCAGAACTTATGAGCATTGTCTTCTTGAATTTTCGGCCTTTAGTTTTTTAGTATTTTGAGTTAATTGCTAAATTATATATTTAATTGTTGGTTAAGATTCAAGGATTTTACTAATTTGTTACTTAAAAATATTTTTTTATTTAATCCAATAAATTTCTGGTCAATTTCATCTTATTTAACGACCCTATACTGCAATCAGGAACAACATATGTTTTTGCAAGTGTATATTCGCAATTAGCGCAGCTTCATGGCTTTATACTTTATACATTTTCCGGTGAGAAGAATAGAGAAGTGACGGGCGACGGACAATAGCCGTGACGATTAGAGAAACTGTAATTGAAATATGAATAATAATAACAGAAAGAGAGAGAGAGAGAGATACGAGCTTGAGTGGCGAGATTCACGTAATTGTAACAATGTGAAGTTTCGCGGAAACTTTTTGTTTCCATTTCCGATATTTTCCGCGGTCGACTGAGCTGTCACGCCGATATTCCGTAACCTCCTAAAACCCGCGATTACTTCTTCTTTTTTCTTTGTCTTCGCGCTAAGACAATTCCGGATTTCTTTTCTTTCCGTGTCGCAACGACCAGCAAGGTCCCGAGAATACTCGATCACATGCGCCTTTCGAACGATCGTTATCATCAGTTGCGATTGATACTACCTACATATGACGATATTTTAATGATGGATTCGTTATTGAAAGATTTAAGATGATCAATATTAGGTTCAGGAAAGATAATTCTTGATTGATTTTAATTGATTGCCAGATTAGATTTCATACGATAGACTTTTATCTCTGCTTCTCCTTTATACTCTTTCGTTTATATTTTTAACCAAAGTCCGAATCGGCTTATTAACGCTTCCCCTACTTCTATTCCTTCGCGAATCTACCCTTGTAAAGAAAAAATAAAGCGTGGCGTTATATAATATCGGGAATAATCGCGTTTTACATTCTTTTCGATTGAAAATAAGTGGGACAGCTATATCAGAATTGGAAAGTGGTTGAAAAAAGTGACAACCGTTAATTCATTGTAAGTCGAGTTGGTGTTGCGCCTTCCCAGGCGAGTCTTCTGAATTTTAATATCGAGCAGATGTTAAACATACTCGTCGAACGAAGCAATGCTTTTGAAATTAATTAATCGAGCGATCCGACATGCTCGATTTACGATTAGTTAATCAGTTATGTAATCTGGATAACACGCACAAAAGAATTATCGGTGAATAACGATAAAAATGTAGCATTTATTAATTATCTTCGCGGAAAATAGATACACCGTTCATTTACTCTTGATTTTTATTGAAACTGGACAATTGCAATGTAAAAAAAATGAAAAATCAAACATCAATCAAGTGTCAAAGATATATTACTCTCCATTGCAAAGAATAAAAAAAGAACTAACATCTTAAGCAACTAAGACGCTAATTTAATAAGCAATACTTGCGCAAATGTTAACTATTTTATGTTTTAAGTGAATGAAAATATTCAACATTTAACTTTCATTTCAGTTCCGCAAGTCATCGTATCGAATGTATTTCAGTGTAACACTAATGCGTAAAACTCGCAGTTACTTGGCGAGGTATGACAGAGTACTGCAAACTTCGAAAGGCTTTGTGTAACATATCATCGAGTGTGTGCGACAGCTTCTTCGATGATGAATCAGTCATTGCAAATATGCCAAGTGAAGGACTCAAAATTGTTGCGATATACTCTCACGTTCGATAATGAAGCTAACGGCTTTTCTGTGGTTTCTGAAAGACTCTATCTAACGTAGATTACAAATTGTGTGTCACACGTCGGGTTATTATTAAAGGATACGTACCAATTATTCGTCAAACTTAACTATTTATTATTAGATAAGTCCACGTAAGATTACGCAATGTGATTACGCTGACGGCTTCCTCGTGTCTACCAATTATTCAGGTAATCAAGATAATTCGTGATAATACTTTAAAGGGAAGCACTAGAAGCTTCCGGTAAAGATACAGACAGCGATGACACTTTATGACAATTATGACATATAAGTCACCGCAAGAAACATAAAATGTTGGTGGTCAATTAAATAAAAAAAAAAAAATAAGTTTTGAAAATTAAATGCAGCGTCATGAAGCGACTTTTTAGCGCGTTCTTGTAGAATTCTTACAGAATTTTTGTCATTATTTAGCAACATAATTGCAGTAGTTAATTAAGTTAAGTTTCATTATTCATTGTTTTCTGTTAAAGAAACGAGATTTTCAATATTTTGTAGACTTTAAATATTTCATAAACATTATAGTTCCTTGCCACGCAGCATAACTTGATGTTTCTTTTTGTCTCCGTAACCTTGAGAATAAGAATGTTAATATATGCGCACTCACATATCTGTCTATGAATAAAAATGTTATTTAATTGCAGTCAATCTAGCAAAAAATATATTTCCAGTTCTCGTGTCAGCGTGTGTTTCCGTTAGAATCTAGTCCATTTTCGGATTTATCTCGCACTTATTTCTTTACGCTTTTATGCGCTTTACTCTTTGAGGTTTAAAAATTTGTTTCGCTAAAGTCTGTTTCTCAGAATTCCATTTTATTGATGACACATACACACACACACACACACACACACAATATGTATCTAAAGTAATATTATTATAAAAATTGTAAAGGTCAATATTTTTATAATATCAAAATATTTAAGTGTCTGCGCAAAACGTTCATTTTTTTTCCAATTTTGTCATTTGTCGGATTATAAGAAATTAATAAAAGTAAGGAAAATTGTGTTTTCTGGTTGACAATAAAATTATTTTGAATCACGCGATTTAATGAGTGCTTTTAAATTACATTTATCATCAGGAAATGTTTATATATCAGTTTACGTTTCAGAATTTGTTTTATATCTGCCAGATGTTTCTTGGACGTATAGTTCTGCAATGCGGAACCAACTCCAAAGTCATACCTTTTGATTAGAGCAAATTTCGCGAAACATTAGAAATAAACTTCTGCGCCAACGTTATCTCAAATATAATGACCGAATTATAATTATCCTCAAATACAATTCCATGTATTATAATATATGCGCTTTTAGAAAATCTCCTGTCTACGTGAAGTATCACTTTGCAATACGGAACTAAAAATCACGAAAATGGCGCTTGGTTCCTTATTACGTAATTACATCCAATTATCTGTCCCGTGCTAATGAAGTACGTCAAATGCAGAGTTGACTTTATTTTAAGCAAGACAAATATTACACGTCTCAATAGAATCATACTATAAAATTGTTATCTTATCTGCATTTTCGGTAATCCTAACCAATTTTATAACTTATATAAGCAATCGAAAATCAAGCACAAGTAGCCACGGTTCGTTTCTCTAAGTGCACGTGCGTGAATCTCGATTGCGAGTTTCTGATATATTTAATTAATGATAGATTAATTTAATTAGTGCATTATATTATTATACCAATTACGTATAGATTTACAGAAGAGACCGTTACATTATATAACAGCTTTAGCAATTTGCAATTAAAGAATCGTTACTCTGCTGCTAGTTGCTTTATACATATCTAAATATCTTTAATTAAAATCATGTTTATTCATACTCTGCATGTACGATTATTAGAACGCAAATAGATATAAATAGATTTTTCGCTGAATGAATTATCAATTACGGAAATAATGAAACTATACTAACGTTTGCATCAGATCGATTATGTCTTCGTCATGAATAACGTATCGATGTGTCGAGTTTTGCTGATATGTTGCATATAAATGAATTGGACAAATTAAAAAGGAGCAAATTAATTAAATAGAATTGAGATTTCTCCGATTAACTTGAAATAAAAAAGAATTTAAATATTTACTATAACATAAATGTGCAATAAAATTTCTGATTATTATATGATACTTTTTCACGGCTGATTACCCATAAAAGACTTTCTTATCGGGTTTTTATTAGTTTATTCAAGGTACGAACGCACTTAACACTGCTGCACCTTTCATAAATTAAAAAAATTGTAATGTAATTATTAAGTATACTTCAATTTAATTGTCAAGATATATTTCTATTATATCTTCGTCTCTGATCAGCCGACGTCATAATTATCTGCTATACGTATATCGTCTAGAATAATAAATGCTTTATCTATCTACCATCCTACATTCCGCGGTATTCTTTTTTTGTTATCATAGACGGCCTATCTTGTTGCATGTACCAATTAACTGAATCATTATATCGATTGTCAACTGCAGTACGTTGTCAACCGATATGCTGAAACAAAATATATTACTACTAGCTTGATACCCGTGCTTCGCTACGGTAACACATATTTTACCCCTTTTTACCCTGTTAGGAGTCGAATTTCTAAAAATCCCTTCTTAGTGGGTGCTTACGTCATGGAAGGAATATACTCCCCGAATTTTATGTTTCTAGGTTTAAGAGTTTGGGCTGGGCGTTGATGAATCAGTCGGAACATTCGATTATATACATATATAAAAATTATACTCATTTTACTACTTAAATAGAATAAAAAGTGTAATTATATCTATTTCTTAATTTAAAAAAAGAATAATTTTTTATAAATATATTATAAATAAATACATTTCAGAGATGTAATATTGCAATAACGTAAAATACAAAGCAGAGTAATGTAGAAATAATTAACTATTTAATTAATCCAAATATTTTAAAAACAAATTGATAAAATTATAATTAATGTTGTATACAAAATAATATCTTTTGACTTTTGAATTAAATGCGGTAACATTTCTTTGATATATATATATTTTTTTTATAATTGTTTGTTTTATATTATGATATGTTAGTAAGTTTCCGAAAAATGAAAATTATGTTAAGTCTAAATAAAAAATTATTTAGAAAAATATATGTTAAAAATTATTTAATGATATACAAAAGATACGTGTATACGTATGTGTATCGTAATTTCATTACTAATAAAATAAGAATTTATATTTGATTATAAACTCATTAGAAGTTAAAGGAGAAAATTAATAAGCGGATTGAATAAAAAAAATTTATTTATATTTAAGGATAGACTCATCGCAAATTAAACAAAAAATCATTTGCGTAGTACAAATTAAAAATAATCCACATAACTGGACTTTAATTCTCGACTTCGATATACTGATTAAAATACGAGTTGCGAATATCAAATCATGATTGATGACGGAGTAGGTGTCGATGGAGTTCGTGTTTACCTCCCGCGCGTTAATTGCACTTGTAATGAGCTTGTAATAAACGACTTATAATCATCGCGCTGATACTATTCCGATGTGAGTGCCGTGGCTTATATAATTAATTGCAATTAATGGCGCAAGCGTGAACAACCGGGGCGAGACCGGTCTCGACTGTAACTTTTACGTTGAACTAGTTGTTGCGCTGCTCCTTTTTGTGTTTCGAGAATATTACAGCGCGAAGCGGAGTAAATTTGCGACATATCACCAACAACTTGCTTATTAGAAGTTTGCGGTCACGTATAATTACCGCTATATTTCATTGACAAGACTTATTACACTATTCTTAGATTCTTATGTACGTTGCCGTACGCTGCGGTCTTTCGTCCGTATATACTTTTGCACGGAAAACACTTACTATGTCGTCGCGAAAATGAAGAGAAGGATTTTAATATGAGAGAAGGATTTTAATACGCGTGCTTAGAACAATGTTTTCTAAATACTTAATATCGAGGTTTACAGTCTTTACACCGCACAGCAATTACCTTCTCGTTTGCGGTTTACGCTAATTGCGAAACAATTGATTCGCAACGCGATTCGGATGAAGTCAAACGCAGGAGATTTTCTAATTTTTATCCGAGAATTCGAACCTTGAACGAATCGTTAGAATTAAGAAACGTTTTACGTCGCTGAATAATGTATGTCGTGCTGTGGCCCTGTCAGTATAAACCCACGTTTAGATCGTCAAGAAGGAAACATTTTGTTCGACGAGGGACTTTTTAAGATTTCCTCGCATTAAAACGAGTCGCGTTTCACCGCGAAACACTTGTGGAAAAGAATATTTATGCGAATTGTTACAAGACCACGAAACATAATTCAAGAGATCTTATCATAGCGCAATGTCAAGTAATGACGTTAGACACTTCAACTAGGCGGATATTGCGCATGGCAATGTCGATATAATTCTTATATCACAATTTTTTGCGCATATTCTTCAATGGTGTCATTATTAATTAATGTGAATTATCTTTTCTCTCAAGAAAATTCCACAGTTTTTTTTATATAAACTGTGTTTTTTTAAGATAATTGATAAATATTTTGCCTCTTTTTCTCTCTTATGCAACTATCTCAAATCGATTCTTTTACATGATACAACGATTCAAAGCATTACATAGTTGAATTACTGTATTTTAATCCTCGCTAAAGAATATGTAATCTCGAGCATTTCAAATTAAACTATGCGCGACTAGTATTTTTTTTTTACAATAATACGCACAGTATTGACGCAACGTGTGTACAAGGCATTTTTCTTCTTGTGTTGATGTATAGTATCGATCGATTACGCATAACCGGTGTGTTTTTCCATTGCATTCGAAATTACACTCGGTTAATCAATTTGATGAATAATCGGCTATTGATAGTGTTTGGTTATATCTATAACTTGATTATTAATAAATTATAGAACTTTTTATATTGCATATTTAGTTAGGTTCAAAATTACTGTATCTTTCGAGTTCTCAGATGGTTTTTATTTAAATAGATTAAATTTTTCGTATCGTACATTATTCATTTAGTATTTATTATTAAAAAAATTTATATAAAGGGTAACTTTCAATTTTTGACGTGATTGATAGCAGAGACAAACAAATTTCACTTCGATGTAGAAACGACAAATTCTCCATAATTAATTCATCCTCCAAAAACTGTTATATTATATCAATCACGAAATATTAAAGACAATATTATTAAGACAATCATAATCGAAAAGACAATATTGTTGAAATTATTTTTGAAATTTTATCTCGCAATCATGCCAGAAATCACACAGTGATTTAATCTCTTCGAAAAAAATAGGATTGGTTTGCATTGATAGTTATCGTGTCGCGGTATCAAAGCGATATTTTATCAAGATGAAGCGGATTTGCGACTTGTTGTTGCGACATACGCGATGAAGCAGCAACATTGCGCGATCATTTGGCGAAGGAGCTTTTTAAAGATAATTTGAAAAGGTTTGATAAACTTATTCGTATCATTGTAACATATTCGTTGAACGCGCGGTAGCTTATCGGTCAGTATGTCTAACTAAAAATGACAAAGCGATACAATCAGACAAATGATTAACTCTACAAGTAGCTCCTTGAGACTTTACTCGGAAAGTAGTTTTACGTCATTAAGTAATTACACAAGCCAGTCGCATTACGAGAGAAAGAGGCGAATCTAAATTTACGCGTCAGATTTATCGTTTTTATCTTTATCATTTTATTCGTGACATTTTAATCTCTCAATTTAATAATCACATTGTAATAAAAATTATCGTGAAAATTTTATCTTTGATATTTCGAGAAAATAATTGCATTAGCGAGTCTGATACACACAATTGTCTCGATCCGTACAAATCTCAATTACAATCATGTGCTTCGCTTAAAATCTCAAATTCACTTCAATCAGTGAAAGTTGATACCCGATCAATCATTGTTATCAATTGATTGGGATATTAATATTTACCAATGTATTTCCCACCGATAAATCGTGCTTACGTAAAAGGAAACGTATTAACGTTAATCAGCGGAATGCGTATAATACGTCGGAAGTTTTTTTAACGACGTAATTTAAATTAGTTGCTGAAAGTACTCGGGGTTGTTTAGAACCGTGCAAATCGCGTTTAATACTGTCGGAGCCGTGGAAAATGAAAGTAGAAAGCGCCTGTCGAAACTCTATGCTGTTTCGCAGTCCTCGGTACATCTAATTACACTTCCGAACGTTGCGGTTTGTCTTTTTTTTGTGGTCGCAAGTTAGTTTGGGATGTACGTTTCTTAAAGTGTACTACGGAAGAAAGTATGATATATCTTCGCGCAAAGTGAAATTTCTGTGAATGAAAGTTTTACCACTTCACGAAAGAGAATAGAGGAAATGAAGAAATTTAATGGAAATTTTTACTTTTTGTGATTTTAAAACTTTTTTGAATTGAAATCTATAATTGATTTTACAACTATATTGATTGTTTATATATTTGTTAAGTACTATTGTAATTAAATAATGACACTCTTTTCGTTTCTATATCTATTTTATAACAGTTGCATAAGGTATTTTATGACAAATTCAATAATGTGCAATAATTGTCATTTATGTTGTTAAAAAAATTTGTTTAACTTACTTATATCATTATACAGATCTTCTTTCTTAAACAAAAATAACTTTTATTCGAAAAATCTTGTTATAACTGTTAATAGTTGTAACTATATTAATTTTATTCGAAAAATTTTTTTATAACTATTTAAAAAATAATTGAGTATACACTTAAACCAAACACACTGTGTATTATTAGGTATATACACACATTCATCCCTCGATTTACACGGTACTTTTTATATGCGATTCTTCTTTATTGTCAGTAAACAATTTCTCCATTTACGCGATACTTTTTATACAAGGTTAGTTTTACGCGATCAGAAAATATTTTTATAGTATTTTTTTGAAATTATTACATATATTAATAAGCTAAAAGTTCGATCTTACTTGATTGTACTTATTACATTATTCTCACCTTTTTTGGCAGACTTGTGGAGTGCACAATTAAGCTTATCCGTACAAGTGAAAACAAATTAATTTTTTTGCACTTTGCCCAAATAAAGTAAAATAAATATGAAATAAATATTTTTACGGCATACACCAGGCTTTTCTCTTACGCATTTTCTTTTCTTTTTTGTACTTATTATGGCAGACGCGATTCTCAACCGCGTAAAAGAAAAACCACGTGGGACGAATAGTTCACGTAAAATCGAGGGACGAATGTATAGATATAGTAGATATATATATTCGGACTATTTCATAAGCAATTAAGTTGCTTTGTATTCGAAAGGCGAGGACGAATTCTGGAAACTCAAGCCGCGCCCTCGGGTTTGACCTCGCGCAAGGATCGCGGATACAGTATATGACGAATTATATTGATGTCGCGCCTTGACACGAATCGTTTGTGTAGTTAATGAACTGTCTACATGAAATGGATAAGATTCATCATGCAAACGAATTACGATTTGTTTACTGTTCGCGAAATTATTCGAGATTTATTTTATGGCGGTAAATTATGCGTCCCTTCCGTTTCTCAAAGCGTTCTCTCGTTTCCCTGTGCGCGCAACATTTTGTAAAAAAGGGACGAATAGAACTATTTAGATGCTTAGAAATGTTTTTTTTTGCTATTGAGCGACTTTTAATATAAGAGGAATTAATCTTTACATACACAATTGTCAGAAAATGTCGAAAGATTTCTTACTATATTAAAATAATCTCGATAATTTTTAATATCAAGAAGCGATGTGAAATAATTTGGGGAGAAAATATATTCTAAAATAGTCATTTCATATTCATAAGAAACGAAACTTAAAAACCGAACATATAAGACGAAGGGATTTCGCCTGCTCTTCAACTTCCTGTTGCGCTTTGTGGACGCCTTCCTCATGACGTGACTGTCACGTTATTTTCCACTTAACCATAGTGGATAATGGATTTGAGGGCTTTTGCGTTTCCTGTTGACGTTTCGAAACTTTAAGGCATTTAAGCCCGAGTATGGTGCAATCGTCGTCGGGGTATATTAAATAATGTAAAGGCCGCGTTTAGCCGTCCGCGTGTTACATTCGCGTAAGAGCGAGTAATCACAAAATTGTCGACATCCTACTTCTATTTTATTTTTAGTATAATTCTGCGCGGGAAGCGCCGCTTCACGAACAGAGATTTCTACGTTAAATGTGAAAATCTTTCTTTTCTTTTATTAGCAATCTCCGTTCACGGAGCGATACTTCCTGTATTTGCGTTTTCACAAGCGTCGAGACTTCAGCATTTTATTAGAAATTCAGCATTATTTAAAGGATTAAAAATTAAAGAAAAATGTAAAATAACGTTTGTTACATTCAAGTTGAGAGAGACGGGCTAAGTAAGAGCCAAGCGCTGGTGTGCAGAAATGTAACTCCTTTTATTTTCCAATATTTCAAATATTTTTAATTATTTTGAAAATAAAAGGAGTTACATCTCTGCGCACCATCAACAGCGCTTGGCTCTTATTTAGCCCGTCTTTCTTGGAGTTTCACTAGAGCGTTCACATTGAATCTGTTATATTATAAAGATTTTTTAATTATGTAAAAATACAATAAGTATTTGAACAGGAATATAATAATAATATATAAGTAATACTAATAGTGTTATTTATTACTTAAGAAGCTTAAAATTTATTATTAAAAATTATTTTAAAATATCGCGTGTTTTTAGACATGTAGAGTTTATTTTATAATTTTTTTACATTTGTTAGAACAATCTCGGTATAAAAATTCCTTTTAATTCTACTTTATCTTCGGAGACACTTTTATTGCAGGTATCTACTTTACTTGCAAGAGAAACTGATGAATTTATGTATGATGAATAATTAACTGCAGATGAGAATGTATCCACAGTAGATATCGCGTCTTCTTTATCGACATAAATCTGGTCATTACATTACATGATACCTGTATTATCCATCATGTGCTGCTGATTCGCTTGTTAATTAATTCATCACGTAATTAAATTAATCGCGATTAATGTTGAATATTATCTAGTACTTGTAATCTAAAATATTTATATTTTTATTTAATTTTAGTAAAATCAAAATAAAAAAAAATTAAAATCCGTCGGCATACCTCGATATACACGGTCTCAAATTCTTTTCGATTGTTCGTGATCAAACAGACCGTTTGCAACATATTTATTTTTATGTATATTTGTCGCAATTTGTCGATATCCGAATGGCATAAAAGTAAAAATTGGATTATATCCAAAGTTGGATCTTGTAGGTATTTAATCAGCCGTATACATCGCGCGTACGTTTTTAATTTCTATCGTGTCTCGTTTGTCACGCCCGATATACGATATACCTACGCAATCGCTCATTGTGCTCGTGTAATTGCGATTCCCTGCACGTCCGCGCAACACAAAATCGTACAATGCAGTTCGGAAACACGGGAGAATGTGCTGCATCACGATCGCCGAACAAGTCATCGATTGCGCAATCGTTGCACGCTCAACGACCCTCCGATCTCGCGGAAGGTGTCGCCGCGAGAAAAAGTTAAATTAGAAAAATTCGCAGGAGGGAAACCTGCGTGCTCCCCTTCGGAATTTACACGGCTCGATCGCGCAGACACACGTCTGATAATTGTCGCAGTCGGCGTCTTTCGAATGGTCGGAAACGTGATCGGCGTGATGACGCACGACGGTTCGGTTCGATCCGCGGTTGGGAGTGCAAAACCGTCTCTCGTATAGATTACAATTCGCGCACATATACGCGGCTTGTTTGATAAGAAGACGGCGCTATAGAGGGGTCCGATAAACTCGGCTGCCCGATAAAAGTAATGAATTATTTATTAGTATCGGCAGATTTTTCTATATACGTCAACTCCTCCATGTTGCTTCGGCATGCGAGACGAGAACACTTGCGTTGCATCTGTGTATTTAATTTTAAAGAATTGACACGTGTACGATATGTGTATGAATCGCGAATAAACGCATACGGAAAGCCGTATAGTGTGAAACCATGGTGCTGTTTCGTTTACCTGCGAATTATCTCGTATATATTACATTAGCTTTCAACGTTTTTTTGTTAGTTGGTTTCGTCAAATATGATCTCAGATTAAACTTAGCTTTGAATTTGGAAATTAAAGGGGGAACATCAAAGTGACGGATCAAAAAATTGAATTGCCTTTAGCATGTAGTTATGCTCTAATAATTTATATTCGAACTGTTTGTTTTTATGAATTAAAAATATAGATTTTAAGCAATAAATTCGGAAAAATAAAAAATTATTAATTTTTGGATGCATGAGGTATTATAAGATGAAATATCCTAAGTTTCTTAATGACGATTGTTAAAATGAGTTTTTTGGATCAATTTTCCAAAGAAGAGCGGCGAAGCTTTCATTATTGTTATTTTGATTAAAACCACTAACATATTTTTCTGATTTTTCGGGTTTTGTTATATTCTCATATAAGTAGGTTTTAAGAAATATTCTAAAAATCTCTTGAATATATGAATGTAGTTCCTCAATGTATGAACCTATCTAATATCTAACAATAATTTTTTTTCTAACAATAATAATGTTGCAGATTTTATTTTCACAATTTTATTATCACAATTATGATAATAAGTTGCACACAAATTGTACCAAATTGTTATACATACATTCACAATTAACTCTTTATGTCTGCATGTAGCAATCTGTACGTATAATAGCCTGTCAGCTCATTTACTCTAAATCTGCTGTTAACATCCTGTCGCCAAACTTTTCGAAGTTTATTGTACCTCTACCCATATTCTTTTCTCAACTTGATTTATGGGAGTCATAACCTTTCTTTTCAATAGTCCTTTGTGTCCCGAATGGATACTGCCTGCTGAGATACCTACTTAAGGTGGAAGCACATAAAATTGCAGGAGCCATAAGCACAAATGCAGAAGTCATATGCGCATGCGCTATGGTGTCTGCATACTGCCCATGGCTTCTGAATGTTCAATCTACATAAAAATACATAAGCATAGTTTATGTAGATTGAAAATTCAGAAGCCACAGCCATGGGCAGAATACAGGCAGATACCATAGCGCATGCGCATCCCTGTTTAAAATAATAGATACAATATGATCAGATTACATTATATTACATTCAATTTCAATGTAAATGAATAAAAACATTATTAATTTACATTGAAATTGAATGTAATATAATGTAATCTGATCATATTGTATCTATTATTTTAAACAGGGATATGGCTTCTGCGTTTTGCTTATGGCTCCTGCAATTTTATGTGCTTCCACCTTTAACCTACTTGAGTACCTAAAGCGTTCTTGAAGATCTTTCACAACTTCATTATTCTTTTGACGTTCGAAATAAAGCTTTAGAAATGTATTCTTTAATAATTGAATTTTTAGATGATACAAAACATTGATTTTTTAAACTCGTTATCCTTCTAAAAAGTGTGCCCCTTAAATGAAGTAAATAGGGAATTAAAGTAAACAGAATTGAATAAATCTAAATTTCTGTCTAAGTTTCGAAAATGAGCTTTGAGTTAAGAAATTAAGTAAATGGATTTTGTATATGAATTTAGAAATTGATGTTTAGCCGTGCAGTTTGGTACAATTTTTAATGCCTCGATTTTTCAAGGCAGCGATGATAATCTTTGATCTTTTTCAATAATAATCTACCGCGTGTAACGCTGACCGCGTTCTGTCGGAAGACTATTCTGTTTACAGTCCCGATTTGAGAGAGAGGTCAGTGAGAGAGATGGGTCGAGATAATTGCTAATTAACGTTCGACTCGGCTTAAACTTCAATTACTTAACGCTTGATTAGAGGAGATGTGTTACGCGCCCGGCGACAGTCCGCGATTTCCTTCCCCTTTGATTTGCGCGAATCGCACATTCCTGCACCGATATAGCTTTGAACGCTACATATGTGGCAATCAAATCAATTATAGGCAGAGAAGACGACGCGACGACGACGACGACGACGATGACGATGACGACGACGACGATTCGCACGCACAACGCAACAAGCTACAAATCAGCTCTGTCTTACATTCAGGGGGGGTATACTCTTTGCGAAGAACGACGGCGACAGACGGCCGGAATCCAAGAGACAGACAAATATTTGCTCGTTACGTCTTCACAATTTCCACTATGGAAAATCCCGCATGCCAGTCTCTCCTACGCTTGGTTACTTCGTTCGTAATCCCAAATCGGAATTCCCTGATGCAGACGCGAGAGCTTCGACTGACCCGTTGGCCCGGCAATACTTTCCACATATCTTTTATCTTGTTAATTATCATTTACTTGTAATGATCGTTTCATCGGAATGGAAGACATTTCCTTGAAAAGTATCTTCAGGAGCTATACCTGGGAAAAATTTGTTTATATATAATTACGTAGAAAATATGTCCAAAAAATAATAAGAAGAAGAATTAAAAAATAATTAAAAGAATAATTTTTGCATTGTTCCTTTAAAAAAAAAACACAAAGTTTGACAAAATTGTAAAAATTGCCTATATGTAATCATATTAAATATAATATCATCGTATATAAAATATGATAATATATAGAACATTATATAATCTAATCACAATTTGATTTTTTGTAAAAAATTAATCTAGAAGTTATTTTTCTAATTATTTTACAATTATTCTGGTTATTATTTTTCTTATAAACAGAAATTGTACATGAGAAAAAACATACATAGACATATTTTATATATAATTATTATACATGAAAAATTGTTTTCCTGGATATAATATAATATCGGAAAGTTTTGTGCAGCCTGCGTTATCAATGTAAGCTTAATATTAATATTAATATTGGCGTTTACAAGTTGGTTCTTCGCGAGATAAGCGTAAATATGCCGGAGGATTATTCGCGATATCGCTATTATTGATATCGCGAATGACATTTGTAAACGGAAGAGCCTCCGCTCGTCAATCGTTGGAAATCGCACGTCGGAACGTGACGAAGTATCTCGAAATCGGTATCAGGCAGTCGAGTTCTCAAAATAAAGCTCTCTTCGGAATGTGAATGAAACGCATCGTCGGATCGTCGACGATCTTTCAACGCAATTCGACGCGATTGTGGACACGGTCGAGAATCGATCGCAGTCCTAATGTCGGAGCTTGCCGAGCGCGTTTGTTTTTGTCTTTGTATTTCTAAATAGTCAAAATAGTTGTTGCATCAACAACTGCAAAAATTTGCCCCGCGAACTGATTGTTTCGTTCCCATCATCGATCCGATCGCTTATCTAATCCGCGTTCTTCCGCGTGACGCAAGCTCGAATCGGAAATAAAACTACAAATAGGATAGAAGATAGAGCGGTTATTAGCATTAATTGCGATTAGCTATTTTCTTGTTAGATATGAGGACAGTCAGGACAAATATCCACTGGATGGAACGGTATAAGTCGTATCTTCCACTATTTCAAGAACGACGTTAAGTACCTTGCGAAAATAACGTGAAACTCTGCTGCAACATTATGCAACTTTCACGATACTGGTGTTTATAAAGGATAAATTGTAAACTTATATATAAGAGTCAAAATAGAAATAAAATAATAATTATAATAAATTAATTGCGCGTTGTGACCTCGATAAATTAATACGACATTTATTCTGATTACTCGCGATCGCTTATCAGTTTAACAATTTTATTAGTCACTTTAGAAGAAATGATAACGATTTGCGTCATTCTGTAATAAAACAGTCCCGTTGCTTTTTCGTTCGTGTTAAATAATTTATTTGATCCGTTTGAAGATGAATAATACTCCAAGAAGCGGGATCAGAGATTCTCTAATTGAGCATACGAGACGCAATGATATTATCTTCGCAGTGACTCAGTTTTTTCCTCCTTACGTTATCTGATGTAATCAGAGCTATTACGTATGACAATAAGATTGAAGGATTCTACCGCAGCCGTATCTGATTAGACGTATTTTTAATGAGATTAAAGCAGTTTCAATAAAAAAAGATTTAGTGTAATAACATAATTTTGGCTCAGTTTATCTTCGCATTTTTATTTTACGAATTTGGAATAGATATTTTATAATGTGTATTTTTTCGTATGGGAAATATTTTTAATGTAATTGATAAACAGGAAAAAATTAACATATATGCTACATAAAAATTGATTTATTGCTTTCTATCTAAAAATAGAGATTATATATATTTTATGTGTGTA
This sequence comes from Temnothorax longispinosus, assembly GCF_030848805.1. Taxonomy (NCBI): domain Eukaryota; kingdom Metazoa; phylum Arthropoda; class Insecta; order Hymenoptera; family Formicidae; genus Temnothorax; species Temnothorax longispinosus. The sequence continues at coordinate 19,431,592 of NC_092360.1, read as the reverse complement.
ATATGTACATAAAATCTCTGCTTTTTATTATGGGATGAACTGGACCGACGCATATTATATTTTGTGTTTTAACAAATAATTTCTGTCAGAGAAACAATATAATAACAATGGTATAATAAATAAATTTGCCAGTAAATAAATAATATAATATTATAAAATCCGAAATTAAGCGACCCGACTCACAACGTTTCGACCATAATCTGGTCCTTTTCAAGTGAGATATTAATAATTTATTACGCAACATTATATAGACATCATGCGTCGCCAGACGTTGTATAATTCATTGTGACTTTGACTATGGCTCGGTACGGACTTAGTGGAGAAAATGTTCAATTTAATTATATTCTTTACATTTTTACAATTTTACAATTTTACAATTTTACAATTTTTACAATTTCACATTTTCATTCTTTTGACGCACCAAACATTTTGACGTTCGCACGATGTAGTTAGGATACAACGTCTGGCGACGCATGATGTCTTTCTAATGTTGCGTAATAAATTTTAATATCTTACTTGAGAAGGAGATTACCAGATTATAATCGAAACGTTGTGAGTCAGAATAAATGTGAACTGGCCAGTCAAGTCGCTTAATTTCCGATTTTATTAAACAATACAATAATTATTTATTTTATTAATTAATCTTGACTTTTTACATCTACTATCGGTGCGTCCAAACTTTTGACTAGTATAATTGTGTATGTTATATATCTATATATTTGTGTATATTTATAAAGCTATACATAACTTTTTATGGCTTTATATATATATATAATATATATATATATATATATATATATATATATATATATATTTCTTTGGGAACTAGGGAGGTAGGGCAATACATATAAAAATATTTTCCAATAAACGACAAGAGGATGTTGGGACGATATACTCTTCTATTTGCTTTTGGACAGAAATAGCATTTTGAAGACATTTAAATCCTAGAATGCTGTTTGGAATTTGTGATCTGTTGGGATGAAACGAGATACACGATAATAAGTAATTCTTACAAAAGAAACGACGCGGCATATCCGACACGGCAGTAATCCGCTTTACTTTTCAGCCCGAAAGTTAGAAATGAATCATACGGTTTCACCGTATGCAAATGTACATGTGTGCTTTGTTAAAATGTAGTCTGATAAATGTTCATCCCTCTTTGTAACCGTTCCTTAAATAGCGCTCCTATTGTCACAATTACCGAATCACTGTTATTTTTAATGACTCATTGAAAATTGATAAAACGTTAATTTAACATTTATTAAAGCAAATGTCGAGAAAACTAATAAAAATAAGTGCGATATATTTTTTTCTTAAAGTATAAATTCAAAATAACTGCAATTACCATTAATCAAACGTTTTCCGTTTTATTCTAAAAATGAAGTTAAAAAGAGTAAGATGTCACTTAAACTTCTTTTAATTTTAACTAATTGTCTGAACGGTTCTTAGAGAATTTAAATGTGAAAGTATGGGCAAGATAAAGAATAAAATAAATTGAAAACAATAAATATTTTCTTTAAGACTATATGATGAATTGAAAACAATACTTTTTTTCATGATCTGCAAAAAAAAATATATAAGACGCATTGAGAGAATAATAACATTTATTTTATTTGATGACGTAGTTTATTCAGGTTTTTCTCAAAGAGTTTCGGGACGGTGAAAGTTTTAAAGAAAACAATGTTTGCCTGCAGGGTTATTCTCCCGTATGTCTGAAAAGAGAAAAGAAATGTTTCTGCCCCTGTCTGTCGGTTTTCCCCATTTGCATTTAGAACAGTCCATTTATTTTGCTTGATGACATATACACAATCCATCTCGGTTTTTCTTGAAAAGTTTTGGAAAAGTCTTGTACAGGAAAGGATTTTAACCTGCAGGGTCAATTTCCTCGCACATTTGAACAGAGAAAAGGGATGCTTCTGCCCCTATGATGCATTTAAATTTTGCGCCGACCAGCGCAACTTTTACCGCGCTGCGCTCCGATTGGCCGGACGGCTGGCGTGGCTGGCTCGCGCGCCAATCGGAAGCGCCCCTCGTCCGCTCGGCCGCTCGCCCCGCCAGCCCGCCGTTATCGGAGTACAGCGAGAGCACTCGGAGCAGCCGGCCGATTACACAAGTCCCGGCATAACCAGTGGAACCAGTGTGCATCGTGCCACGCGAGGACTTAACCTCGCTCTCTCTATTCTTCCGTGCAACAGTTTGTTATTCGCGTGTCGCGCTCGTGATTGTCGCTCGCCACCGTTGTCTCGTGCACCGTTCTGCCCGACGTCATCGTCGTCGCCGACGTCTGACCACTCTGACCGTCGTGAAAAGAGAACGCAGGCGCGTCTCTCTCCGCCCGGCGCATTTCGGCGCCCGAACGGAACACGAGAGCGAGAGTGCTCGTAGGAGCGGCAGCGGAAGAAACACCGTGTGTGCGCGCGCGCGCGCGCGCGAAAGACACAGCACTACAGCAGTCGGCGTTATCGCGCCAAACGCTCGTCATCGACGTCGTCGTCGTCCAGGAGCGTCGTGAAATCGCGTTTCCATTTTTTTTTTTGCGTACTTGTCTCCGCGCCCCACGTGCCCGAACGCGCGATGAATCACAGCAGCGAGAACAGGGGACGAAATGGCCACATTCTCGTGTGGGATCAGCCCGGACTCGAAGAGGACGATCGGGAAAGAAAAAGGAAAAGAGGTACGTGCCCATGTCGCGACGGCCTCGGCGATAACGCGACGTGGAATCGCCGATTTTACGAAACGGACCGAGCGAGGATCGAAACGGGACACCCGGTATATTCTCGGCTCCGCGCCGCGCCGCGCCGCGCCGTGCGAGCCGCGAGTTTTCGGACCGCACTTTTCAGCGCGACTTCGTTGACATCAATCCGCATAAAAATAGCCGACGCGATAGCCGCGCGCACGAAATCGAGCGAGGGGAAGAGATTCCTAGATTCCTCCGTAAAATGCACGTTGTGTTCATTTAACTCGGGACGGACGTCGCGGGTCGGACGAAACGGACGTTCGAACAGACGCGCGCGATTGCCGGTCCGAGATGCGTCGTCGGAGATATCGCGGCTTCGGCCGTTTCGTTCGCGATTCCCGTGTCGCGAAATCGCAGTAATCCGAGACGAAATCGCGCTCTCGCGCGCGACGTTCGCCTCGACAGCGACAGACCACGTGTTCAGCTGTGCGGCCTCGCACAGCGACACATTCGTGCTCTTTCTCTCGCTCTTCTATCTCTTTCTCTCTCTCTTTTTCTCTTGGTCCCTCTTCTCACTTGTCAGTGGAACGTCACGATCATAGAGAGAGTACATTTGTGTTCATAATTTAACAAACTTCGGCTACTTAATCGGCGAATAATTTAATTGATAGAATAGTTTAGCTTGAAGCAAAATTTCTAGCTATAATAGAATACATACAATATGTTGTCCCTAATCCAATCTTTTTTCCCATATGTTGAACAATATTAATCATTTTCTCCGTATTTATATCCATGATAATTATGAATTATTAATTCTATCTATCTATGTCGGCAGAATTTTTAAAGCAAAATTTCTGATGGTTCATTGTCCCTAGTCTAATCTTTTTTCCATGTGTCAAACAACAAGATATTAATTATTCTATCCATGTTCTATAATCTATCCAACAGAATGGTTTAGAGCAAAGTCTTAACTATAGCATTTGTTGCTCCTAATCTAATCTTTTTTTATATATGTCGAACAACAAAAAAGTCAATAATTCTATCCGTATCAGCAAAATAATATACGGGTATTACTTGACGAGTTAATCATCGATCAAGTTAATCAAGATTTACTCCATCCTAAAAAGCGGAAATTAACAATCTTTACTTCGAGATTTTACCCGTTATAACTTTCCGTTATTTGTCCGCGAATGCTAAAACAGATTTTATCTCGTTTTTTAAAAAGTATCCCTCAGTAAATGCGTTTTTTATACGTTATGCATTTGAAACTCGTCGTGATGAATATTAATATAAAGCTTATAATGCCAAGACTGATGTGAAAACGCGTGCAATCAAAGGTCGCATTTTACGCTTTAGGTACGCGAAGTGTCCTAAATAGGAAAATTTCTTTCCGAGAATGTTTTACGTGTTGCGTCTCTTCATTTTGCAAGGATGCCAAATCATGTTGGCTTCGAGTGTCCACGTGTCTCGCGACGATACCGTTTCACGTATTCTTCGTAATGTTTACGCAATTGTAACGCATGACGATCAGCTGCTTGATTTCCGCGAGTTTCGAAAAAGCCGGCGCTGAAAATCTTTCTTTACTTCTCGTCGTTTACTTCTTTCACGGCTTTTATCACGTACGCCAGAGCGAAACTGTAAATATTTAAATAGCTGCCTCGCTACTTATTGTTAAACTCAAAGTGTGCATTTTACAATTTGTATCTAATTTTATTGTTACTGTTACAAAAATTTCGCAATAATCTTTACGTGTGTTTATTATAACCAAATTTTATAGTAACATTTCAGAAGATTCAATCGAAATAAGTATAACCGAGATTTTATCTTATAAGATAGTTTTTTTATACGTCAGCGATCGCATTAATCATTAATCCTTTGCGATCTGAATTATTTCTTGCAAATAAGCGAAGTATTTTTGCGTCTTCAATTTTATATAATCAGCTGATCAAACATGAAGAATTTTTGGGAATTACTTTTAGGATTTCATTTTTTCCTTAATGCGAGAAATAAATAAATGTATAACACATGCGCGGTTGGGCTTTAACGGTCGCTCATCATTGTCTTGCAAATCCGTTCGTTTCAGGTATCGAGGAATTGTATTTAAGACTTTGTTCTCTCCTGAGCTCGACCGAAAGGAATCGACCCTATTGTGTTAATAGCTATTTTACACAGAACAATATCGTACAATTTCTCGCCCATTTCTCCGACTCTTTACACGGATTTCTTTCACGAGAACAAAAAAAAAACCCCGCTGAGTTTTCTTTGAGGTTGCACGACCGTTCCAGTAGGAATTCCCGCAATTATAGTATGATTTGCCGAATGCTCGTAACGAATCGTGGAGATGCTATTAACTTATCAACATTCTTTTTCTTTAAACTTTTATTACGGTTTTACAGCAATACAATATGTATCTAAGGAATTCTATGTCATACTCTGAAAATAACAGGCAAAAATATACGAAATTAGCTTTATAGAAAAATGCAAATCTATAATCTGTATAAAATGTATTGACACACGATTTAAAAGGTGACGCAACTTGATTAGCAACAGAAGCCAAGGAACATCGCGAGAGAAATTTGATAAGGCTTCTATTAACGTAACAATATACGTGTAAAATAATTATAAATAGAAGTGCAATAATTACTAGTAGAAACACACGTGCCAATGAGAAACGGTAATGACTAGTGAATTAGATAGTAAGATGACAAAAAGGTTATTCAGCACGAAAATAGCTCGCATTATCGCGGAGAGATTAGTTTAAAGAGCATCGTTTCGCCACGCAAACTAACGGAAAAAGCGGGTGCACGCGACGGGAGGCACTCGTCGCCTCGACGATGACGCATCGCGAAAATGGTCGCAATCTGGATAAGACGAGGGATAAGAATACAAATAAATACGAAATGTGCGTTTTCCGCGGAAACGCACCGTGTAAGAATCTATTCAGACAAATTTGTGTAACGCATAAATATAAACATAAGCATAAGAAAGTTGATCGGACCATATACTATGCAAGTTTGTCTGCACGAAAAGAACGGTTTTGCTGAAGTATCTAAAAATTTAGCTACACTGAGAAAAAAAATATTTAATCCGATACGTGCAACTAAACATGTTAGTTAGTTAACTAAACATGAGTTGTTTCAACAATTATCAAGTTGCACTAAAGAAGGTGCATTCATGTCAACCATCAAAATTTTGTAATCAAGAATTATTCAACTAATGTTTAGTTAAACTAACTAAAATGTTTAGTTGCACGTATCGGACTAAATATCTTTCCGGATTAATAAATTTTTTTTCTTGGCGCAGATACGGAGTAGCGATTACGTATAACTATATCTCTGGGGCGGAAACGTGAAAAGTTACGTGATCGCTGCCCAGATCTGAAAATAATTTTGTTGCACGATCAAAATAATTATGTAGAACACTCAAACTGATTGCTAAAATGTTAAATTTTTTTGCAACATTATCATCATACTTCAGCGACCTGCTATAATTATTTTGACGGTGCAACAAAATTATTTTCAGAGATCTGTATCTAGCTAAATTTTTAGATACTTCAGCAAAACCGTTTTTTCCGTGTGGACAGACCCTTACAGATTTGTTTGTTCTAACCGCACAATTACGAGGAAATCGCCGCGGGGATTTTTCGATGGACGCGCGGCGGACTCGGGGAACGTTTGAGAACAAAGTGCGTTTTTCTCGCGATACGACTCCAAGGTCGCCAAATGACTCGTGCATTTAGCCGCTATCGCGAAAATAGTGTATGTACAGCGTGCTGCACATTCGGCATGGACGGTAGAACGTTCTAAAATTCCCGCGAAGGCTCGTTATCCGCGGACTTTTCGGTTGGTTTTTGAATTTTCTCTCTTCTAACGGGAAAGAGATAAAAGCAGCGAATATAATATTCTTGGGGGTCTTACCGAGATGAAAGGTTTCAAAGATGCGAGAGAGTAAACAAAATCCTATTTTTCATATAAACTTTATATAGAGTGGACTTCACTCTTTTTGCGCAGTTAATTCTAAGGTTGGGAGAATTAAAAGGATTAAAATTTTGATGAAGTGTTAAAGTAGAGATTTTTGTCATAGATTATCTAGATCTAGATTTGGAGAATCTGTGAATAAAAAAGAGCGCAGGGTGTCCTCTTCTGGAGTGCTCCATATATGATATCGCAGTCAAAATTAATATGTCATATGTGCTTGCGATTATGATAGCTTGTTGCTTATCGAATTTACTTATCGTCGCAATTGCAGCGAAGGTGGTCATAAATCACTACTGGTGATAACAAAATTTAAAACAGGCGATATTTTGAGCAGATCGAAGTTCAATCTTTTCTGAGATGAATTTCTGCATGAAAGATCGATAATCGCTATTTTACTTCTTTATAAATAAGTTGCTATCTCATTTGAAAGATTTTTCCAAAAGCTCCTACGAAGAAATACCATAATATTTTGTGTAAGAAAATATAGATGTTTATATTGTTTATATTATATATTATTTTTAATTTTTATTTTTCTTATGCATAGCTATATTATATCACCAAAATACATATTTCTATCGACATATGGAGTGGTCACTTCGCCTTTTCACCCTGCAAACAAATTATGAATATTTCCTTATCAAGATTTAAGTATGTCTATTCCGTTTCTATATTTTCGAGAGAGATCTGAGATAGATTTTTTTATCGGGTGGATTTTGTCCTTTCCATACGTGACGAACTGCGATACACCTCGTATCGTCATTGGTTGCATGGCATTAATGTTTACGTGATATAAAAAAAATTGTTTTGATTTCCGCCTAATGGATTTTCTATATTTATCGTCAATAATAATAGCGTTTCAGTACCTATGTAAAGATAGATTATTTAGAAATCGCGTTTTTTTTCTCTTGGATCACTAGGTCAAAACGTATTGGAATAAACTTTACTTAACTGTTCAAAAATAAAACTTTCTATATATAACGGATACATTACTATAAATATACATTAATAATGCTAATTGAAATTACTAAAGATGCTTTAGTCCCCATTAAACGTTTTGCATAAATACTTATGGTATTTTTTTTTATTAGTAGTCGTCACATTTAACGAATAATAATTTTTAACAGTAATATAATATTATGTAACATACATTGAAAATTTTATTCAATAATGTTCTTTGAAGGCCTCCCTTTAATACGGAGATACCATCTCCGTATTTTAAAAGCTCGCGTAATCATCGTGCCGACTGACGTGCGTGACGTGAGACGCGCGTCACGTACATACATTTGTCTGTGTTACTGTTTCTCTCTAGAGATGCATAAAATATATGTACATCTTGCTTGCACACGTTTTTTTCGGTGCTGAATGTATACAGCTGCTTATATTATAAAAGTTTTAATTAAATGTGCTATCACATTCGATGCGTTCGATCAAATCTTTGTTGCGTGAATAATAAAAAAATAGTTAATTATATAATCAATTATTAGGCGATTATTAGGCAAATATAGTTTTTACAATATATATATATATATATATATATATATATATATATATATATATTTATTTAAACTGACAATCATCTTTTTTTCAATAAAGTGAATACTTGCTGTTTTACTTTATAACGATTTATTGTTATCATTGCAAAATCGTTACTCCCACTAACTCAACGCTCTCGATTCTCTCGTTAGGTCCACCCGTTTCCCCGTTTTTCATCTTTTCGTTACGCAGACACTTCCCAGTCGAGTCTGAAATCTCGCTCATTCGTATGCACCAGCGGACTCGCACGCGTGACGCGCGCCGTCGTACACGGTGATCGTGTTCACGCGCGTCACGAGCAATCGTAAGACGCGTGTCACGTGCACGAGACACGGCTGTTCCCCCCTCTCGCCTCCTCCTCCCCCCGCTCTTCATCCTTATGCCAATTCTCGAGGTTCGTCTCTCCAGCGCGACAGCTCCGGCCTCCCTTCCGTCTCAACTCATCCGCGCGTTCTTTCGGCGCTGTGCCTCTCTGTATTTCGCAACACAATGAAGTCACACCGCTAACGCACACCGCGATATCCTTTATATCGCGATATGCCGGAGCTATTTCTACCGGACCCGGCCCACGTGCTCGACGGCTGGTAATAACGACGGACGACGCCGTAGGTGCCCGATGACGGCCGGTCTTGGAAAATGACCGACCATATGCGTGCACACTCGACACACACGCGACGATTGGTTGATCGATGTTAATCCCCTCCCCCTTTCCGGGATCGTTTTCTTTTCACCGGCAGCCAGTGTAGGAAAAATTTGTGGCGTAATTATTTTCGTAAATGAAATATTAGCTCTTGGTCGGCGGATGCTTCGGCAGGCCCGGGTCAAGTGTGAAGTGCGGGGAAAATACAATTGCGAGTACACTGTCTCTATATGAAATAAATTTATTGTCCAGGTCTCGTCATGAATGACCCCGACGTCTGCCGCGAGTTAATGGAGAATATTCCTCGCCATGATTGAGGATCGATGAACAATACGAGCCTTTAATTCCCGATCATTTAGACAATTTGCAGAACTTTTGATGAAAAGAGCAATGTGATGATTGAATAATTTTTTTAATGGAAAAGAACAATTTACTGAATTATTTGATGCATAAAGTAATCAGACGCGAATAGATTATCTTCCTCGTGGAAGTATACATTTCTATAAATATTTATAAAAGCTCATCGTTGATAGCATATTAGATAATGATTGTCAAAGGTGTAGGTACTACACCTGACAGAGAAATTTGATAAAAACTAATTGGTTCCTTATTAGATACTTTTTAAATTGCGTGCAAATTGATATAAAAATAAGAAAAATATATTAATAATGCACTGAAAAAAAAAATTTGTTAATCCCAAAAAATATTTAGTCCGATACGAGCAACTAAACATGTTAGTTAGTTAGCTAAACATTGGTTGTTTCAATAATTATTAAGTTGCACTAAAAAGATATAATGCGTTCATGTCAACCTTTAAAATTTTTTAATCAAGAATTAATTAATTTAACTAATGTTTAGTTAAATTACCTAAAATATTTAGTTGCTCGTATCGAACTAAATATTTTTTGAGATTAACAAATTTTTTTTCTAAGTGTGTGATGTAAAGAAAACGTTACTTTTTATATAATCGATGTCATCGTCAGCATTTCTTTCTGCGGCTTTTCTCACGCGCGACGGTTAATAGGTACGTCGATAAGATTCTCACGTAGTAACCTTATACTATATTGAATGTATCAAGGTGCGCAACTAAGTTTCCGGGTTTCACACATAAATGGCACCAATAACACATGTACTCGACTTACATGTTTGAAGTTGTCTGAAGTTATAGCTTGGACATCTGTTAACAATAACCAGTCGTTATACCAACACATATCGCAACGCAAAAATATTTTTTCTAACAACGGAGATGTCGAGTTTTGTGCCACATAAACAGCATTTGCGTCCAGGACACCATCAAAACGCTGAAATGGGATCTGCTACCGCACCCGCCGTATTCGCCAGACCTGGCGCCTTCCGATTAGCACTTGTTCCGGTCGATGGCGCAGGGCTTGGCTGGGCTACACTTGACCAATTTCGAAGAAGTGCAAAATTGGTTGGATAAATGGTTTCGGTCCAAAGACGCGTCGTTTTATCGTCGCGGTATTCATGTATTGCCAGAGAGATGGCGAAAATGTATAGCTAGCGAGGGACGATACTTTGAATAAACCATTTTTTGTATTTATTGATAAAAAAAACCCGGAAACTTAGTTGCGCACCTAGTATATTCTTAAACGATCGATAGTATTTTTTTTTACGTAGAGCGGTGATCTCCTTTTTTGAATGCCGGCGCAGTTGGACGCGCATTTCGAATGCGCTGAGAGCGGAAAATTAATATGAACGGCGCGTCGAATATCGTCGAGTTTGCTGAAACACGATTCGGATGCCTTCGGCAGATTGTTTTGTTTAGATTAACGTGACGAATGCCGCTCGCGATTGTCGTGTCCGAGTAGCCTTTTTGCATTCAACTCGAGCTGACGCTGCGCGTTTCCCGGCGCATTGAGATGCATACGAGTGCAGAGCGAAGTGCAATGCGTCGCGGAATCTAGGAGTAAACTCGCGCCCTAACTGCGAAAATGGCATATCGGAGTTGGGCCGCCGCGCAGGAATAGACCGCGCGGCTAATAATATCGAATAATGCATGACCTGCCCATTTTCATTGTATGGCTCCGTTTATTACGGTGGTCTTTTATCACAATGTCGTTAAAGATATCCGGTACTTTGTTTTACGACCCATCGATGTGTCTTTAAATCTTCCTCTCGCATCGCGACAAAGCCATGTAATTCTTAAATGAATCGCGAGGGGTGGATGCGCGAGCGGCGATACGGATAAAAATAGAAAAACACAATTTATATGCAATTAGTTATATAATACAGACTCTTTTGGATTGTTTTTCTTATTTATAGATTTTTTTTTAAGAAGAGAGCGAATGGAATGTAGGAAGTACAAATGAAGCTGATTTTATTAACGATATTTTGAAGACACATTAAAAGAAACTTATGCATTATGGACATGTATTACGGATTTCCTATGTTCTTTTTTTGTAAGACTGTGAGCAATCCGTCGACATCAATTATCATTTTGTTTTGTGAATTCGGTGAATAAATCTGTTTTCTACATGTTAGTTAGAATAGTTCGTTAATTTTATTGTTTAACTTTATTTTACTATTTCCGTCGTAAAATATAATGATTTGCCGTAATAAATTGAAAAAAAAAACTATCTTAAAAAGTATATAAAAGATATATAAGTTATTTAATTATATCGGCAATAAAATTTAACGATAATGAAAGTGATAAAGCAAAGCTAGAGATTGACGTATTAACCTTTCAGTACCGAAACATTCTGCGACTCGCAATGCAAAATTATGGGTATCATAGGTACCTTAATTATATATGTAATATATCTGCAATTACCTTTATAAGTTATAAATTAACTAATAAATTGTCTATTGTATATATACGTTAGTTAGGAAATGATGAATATGAGATATCTCGCGAATATATCTTTAATTCATGCGTAAATAATTGAAGTATTCTTCTGATATTCCGTTTTACGGGAATAATCGCTCTTATTCGCTTGTCTATATTTTGGCGCGGCTCCTCCTCTTCCTGGCTGTCATTTTCGAAATAATCGATACTGTCGCACTGCCTATTGCGAGACGTTTAAGAACGCGCTTGTGAAATGCGCACGAGAGTGCATTCGGCGGTGGAGTCACGGATAAAACGCGGCTGGATCCGGGCCAATAAACCCTCCGCGTCATGGCCTTCATTCTCACTTATCAGCGAACGTGCTTTGCTCCCGTCTCGACGGTTATTTTATCAATGATTCGTCCACGGATTTCGGTACGCCCTGTACGCCCAAACGAGGAAAATTTTTGGACCCCGCGTTTACGTAAATATTGATCATCGATTACCGCAGCCGAATTCTTACTCAATAATCCGCCTCTCCATATCTTGAAGTGGAAACTTACGCAAGTTTCAAGCGACAACAATATTGAACCGTCAGTCACATCACGTACAATTCATGATATTATTTTTTTGTAAATAAAGGGTATCGCGGAAAAACGAGAAGTAAAACGATAATTTTTACATAATGATCTCCCCTTATCGAGTTTCTGTAGAAATTGAAATCGAGATCTAATTTTTGAGTCAGCTAACAAGTAATAAAATCTTTACTTAATTTCTCGGGCTTTAATTAAAAATTAATAAGATATTTAACATTAGGAACTTGTGAAAAAATAGAAAACTTGAAAACAGACAATTGTTATAAAAGAAAACTTTTGTTATAAAAGAAGTGGTTTCAAAATTTTTCTTTCTTTAGAAGATATTCTTATTGTTATATTGTACGTTTTAGGATATATAGATATTATTCGCATCATGGTTTCCAAATCCATGATTTTTTAACATACCTAATAAGCGACCCGCAAGAAACACAAACATTTGCACAGAGCTTTTCAGGTTCTCAATGTTTTACATTTATATCTTGTTATTTTTTTATATTATTGATCTGTAACCAGTTTCGAATTGAATTTTTACTCGTTATGTGTCACTCGAATTTTGATCTTTGGCAGATAGCCACTTCTTGATGTAGATTTATACAGGGTGTTTGAAAAAAGTGTTACATATTTTCAGAGCAGGTATTTATCAAAACAAGAAGAAAATGCCCAGTAAACATGGGTCCTAAATCAAATATCTGTTAAGAAATGGATCAATCTTTATCGTATAATATTATAAGAGGTGATCTATGTGATTCCCGTTCATTGTCACACCTTTCAGCCCTATTACGTCTCAGAGAATCACGCACTCTTGCGAATGCACCTGACTGCTCTTAGATTTGCTGACACACATTAAATGCGCGCGTTCCTACAATGTTTGGGTTCGGTATTGTCGGACGATGCGCGCAAAATGGGGACCAATGACGTTTCAAACATTGTAGGAACGCGCATTTAATGCGTGTCAGCAAATCTGAGAGCAACCAGGTGTATTCGCAAGAGTGCGTGATCCTCTGAGACGTAGAACTGAAGGATGTGTGACAATGAATGTCATGGGATCTTCATAGAGCATCTTCTATATAGTATACGATAGAGACTGACCCATATCTTAGATACTTGATATATATAGAAGCTATAGCTTCCTATAGATAAAAACTGGCCTATATCTTAACAGGTACTTGATTTTAGGACCATGTTTACTAGACATTTTCTTCTTGTTTCAACGAAATACTACCTGCTCTCAAAATATGTAACATTTTTTTAAACACCCTGTATACTACAACGTGATTACTGAATAATATCGAAAGAATTAAACGAGAGAAAGCTTATCGTTAGCATTAATTGCGATCTCTCTTGCAAAGATAATCTTTAAATTAAGGATAATTTAAAGTAGTGAATTATAAATTTCAGGTATTATAAATAAGCGAGATATTAATTAAACTTAATAATTATTGAACTTAAAGAGGAAAGAATTTAAATGTTTATTCGAGACTAATTAATGACTTGTACGCAATGATAATAAAGAGAAACATAAGCTGACATAATATATGGAACGTGACAGAAAGATTTTCCAAATGTTTTCGGTATGTTTAAGAAAACTATATGGAAAGTTATGGCAATATCTAATTTTAGACTTTATTCCCGTGATTAATCAACCCTTAGCTAATAATCCTACAATCATACTGACGTAATTGTAAGGTCAAACGCTTGACCCCAGATAATGGGAGATCGTTTTCGAACAACGCAACCTCACGTATATTGATGCTATAATTGGTTCCAATTTAATAAGCGATCTGCAACTACAAATGCAAGAGCTCTATACGATTATAAATAAACGCGGTATTCTTTTATAATAAAAGTTTAAACAATTGTCTGTTTTCAAATTTTCTATTTTTTCACAAGTTTCTAATGTTAAATATCTTATTAATTTTTAATTAAAGCCCGAGAAATTAAATAAAGATTTTATTACTTATTGGATAACTCCAAAATCTAGATCTCGATTTCAATTTCTACAGAAACTCGATAAGGAAAGATCATTATGTAAAAATTTTCGTTTTACTTCTCGTTGTTTTTTCGCGAAATTTATTTACAAGGAAACAATCTCATGCATTGTACGTAACTGCGGTCAAGTAGAGCTCGCGCTCGTACACTTTTCGAGCGTGTTTGCACAATTTTTTTTCTCGTAAAGGCGCGATGGGAATATAGAAAGATACCCGATAAAAACGTTACGTTTTTTTACTCAACAATCGACAACGTTGTTTCAAAAGAATGTCAAAAGAATAGAAATATACATATTCTAAGCAATTATCCTTATAATTAAACATTTTCCACAGTATTGCATAAAACCCTAGAATAATATGTATGCTTAAGGCCGGTTGTTTCAACCTGTTGATAAGCTAACTACTATAAATTAAATCAGATGTCTATCTTTGTCTAATGTAAAGGATAAACAAAAACATATATATGATTTAATTATTAGTTAATTTACCAACAGGTTGGAACAATTGACCCTAAGTACTTCAACGGCATTTGAAGTACAAGATTAGAACCTGTGCGTGAAGTTAGCACCCCATTTTTGAAATTTTGAAATTTTAAAAGTTGTTCCGGATTGTTCTAGACTTGTTCTAAATTGTTCCAGAAGATCAAATTTTTAAAATAAAAATATTCGCGGGAAATTAATAAAAACGACTTTTTGACCTGGCACCCCATTTTTCAAAAATCGAACTTTTCAAGGTTGTTCCAGGTTGTTTTAGTTGTTCTAAACATTGTTCCAGAATATTAGTTTGATTAGTCAAAAACTTTAAGAGATATTGAAAAAAGAAAAATTTAGGAATTAACAGTTTTTGGCCATTTATTCGTAAACAAAATGACTTACAAAATTGTCGATTTAGAACGTATTTCTAACAGCGTAGAACAACTCAGAACAAAATTTTTAAGACCAGAACATGATCCTAAAGGGTACTTTACTCTTTATCGGAAAAATTTTTTTTCGATTTTCTTGGTTAAAAATCTTGTTCCAGGCTTCTTGTTTTAAAACTATCGTGTTCTCTACTGGAACAACTTAGAACAAAATTTTTAAGACCAGAACAAGAACCTAAAGGGTACTTTACTCTTCGGAAATATTATTTTTTGATTTTCTTGGTTAAAAATCTTGTTCCAGGCTTCGCTCGTGCGACCATCACACTTATTTGGGCTTGACCACTCTTCCCACGAGTTGTTCATACTATTTTTCCTAACAAGAGCGTGAAACAGGCCGCTTTTCGCGCTTGTTTTACAATTTCATTTCTCCACTAGTTGAGAAATGGCTCCATGTTTCAACGCTTACGTCATCATTGCGAAATGGATCGTTTTGCTCACTCAAAACAAGCGCGAAAAGCGGCCCATTTCACGCTCGCGTTAGGAAAAATATATTTTACGATTATTATCGCGTAAAGTCACAAATGATTCTCTTTCATAGCAAACAATATGTATTGCACGTGATTTTTAAGAGGACAGGGAGCGAGAGAGTCAAAAAGGAGGCGGAACAAACGCGATTTTAGATAATTTATGCATGGACTTAGGAGAACCGGTCAGTTTCAGCAATGTCGTCTGATGTCAATTGACTTAAGCTAGTTTGGCGAGTGGGCGTCGAAATTTATTCCTAGAAACACTTGCGCGAATTGAAGCGAATCAATCCGACGCGATGCAACGCGACGCGGCGTTTCGCCGATCCTTCGTCCGAGACGCTCGCCTCCTATCTTATTTTTCTCCGTTTGCTTTTCTTTTTATTTGCTCTCTCCCGGCGACGTTTAGGAGAGCGCGGCGCGGCGTTAATCTGAGCTTGATAAGAGAAGTACAAGCCGAGTGTAATCGGCCATGAAGTTTTGTAACATCGACCGAGAGGAAAAAAGAAAAAGAAGAAGGAGGAGTCGTTTGTTCTGTGTGACGCAGTCTCCGCGCGACCGTAATTGCTAACATAATAACATGACACGTAGAAGCTGCGACAAGGTGTTGGTGTACATAGACGGGCATAATGGATATAAGACCGATAATCGAATATAAGGCTGATAATCGGATATCTAGACATGAAAGAATACTGTTTTTTTGTAGCAAGTTTTAGTCACCTTCAGATTCCTAAGGAAGTCTCAGAAAATCTCATCAATTATATTGTTTTTTTTTTAATTACTTATTATGAAGCGAGCTTCGTAAAGTCGTTACAATATAACGTTGTAAAGTCTGTCGCTTGATTACAAAGATATTTGGAGTTAAATTTCGGACTTAGAAAGAGAAGGACGGTGCGTTAGATTGAATCTTTAATATAAATCGACTTGCAAATTTCTGTCAGAAAATTGATTTTTCTCATAGCGAGACACGGCGTTAAAGAAATTTCATGTCATCGTACATCTACTCAGCCCACGAAGTTCATGCAAGCAACTATGCTATCGATTACATGCGGCCAGGTATGACTCACGCACTCAAACCATCGGTGATAAATATCACGATGGGTACTTGTCCGGCGCGGCGGCGCCCTTTGAAACAGTAAAGTGCTCGTCATTCCTTGCTAATGTCGTTAACTTCATTACAACCGGCGCGTTATTCGCGTAAAAGGTCAAGTAGAACCGATTGCATTTAGACCGTGGACACTATCATTTAAAGTTGATTAGATAAGGCGAGATGAAGTTTTGATTCGCATAACGGTCTATCAGAATTGTCTCCTCGAAGCAACGATCTTTAAATAGCAAACGTCTCGCGATACCTCGTACACAATAATTTTTGAGACACGAATGAGGAAACCGTTTACCCTAATTTTAACTTAGGTCCCTTTCGACCTCTGTCGTTGAAATAGATCCTTCTTCAATCACGAACTCCAGAATTCTGGTATAAATATATTGAAAACTGTAATGTATTGTACTCGTTATTTCTGATGCGGTTTTATCTTGTAAAAGTAAATCTATATGTAAGAGCTCGGGCTGAAAAAGAGATCTACCGATGATAACGACGATACCGATAAAACACGTAATACAAAACGTAGATTAGCGTTAAATAGAAAATACCGTCGCGAATATATCGTCGTATTATGTCATCATTGATCGTGATTTCAAACTCATGGAATATTACCCGAAGATCTGCACTGTATGTACTCCGTACGATTCTTATCGTTATCGTTTTTCTCTTTCACAGATCTTTATTACGACACTTGAATACACCGAATTACACGCATGAGCGCCTATTCGACATCTTATTCGCCGCATCTCTCTGCCGTTAATTGACGGTCGTCAATTAACGATGACGAATTCGATCTGTTTACGTCGACTTTGATCGAGTGTAGCGTATAGATCGTGGCTCATCGACATAAAATGTAACGAGACTTCTGTACTTTGTAATTCGTACGGATTCATGTTAATGGTCAACGGCGTTTATACATGTCTTACAACCGATTATGATCTAATGACTCACCTTCATTGATTGCCGCGCAAAGCTCGATAATTCTGTTGCAAAATGACGAAAATTCTCGAGTATCTACTTTACGTGAAATTTCTGTGAACTTTGTCGACCGTTGGAAACCGTTGTTATTCTGCAACTTGAAAAGGAAAATAAGTATTTTCGACGAATTAATTTTCCTTTGCCTATAAGAATGACGCTTGGTCTTTCTTTCAAGAATTTTAATTACGCCGGTTTCGAAACATTGAATTTAAATTTAAATCAGAAGTGGTTTGGAATAAAAGAAGAATTGACTTGGGTTAAAATAATTTTATGCCGTATAAAACAATATTAAATGATATTCTGAGAACGGCAGAATTGTTTGTTGAAACACAAGAATTTTGTGACGTCCTTACATAACAGCTTTTACATATTGTTGGTATAATTTATTAGCGACGTTTCCGTTTGATAGCACGCAGCTCAATTAACTCGCGTCATAATCTTTTTTGGCGTAACCCTCACCTCGGCATTGGTCCCGCGATTCGTCCTTCGGTTATTTCCGTGAAAATTTGGCAGAGTATCTGCTAATATACATTAGCAGTTACAGGACATGCTTTGGCAAATATCTCCGGAGCGTCAATTAACGATTGCCGTAGCGTCTTTATTCGATTATCACGGCGATATTTAGACGCGCTACAAAACATAGTATAACATTGTATAAAATACTATATAATATATGCAATTCTTCTAGGAACATTTGCCCTTAAATTAATAATAGATTCCGTGATCCGGAATCGATTTTACTCATTGTCAGTGGAATTCTTCGCAAATAGGGGAAGACTGAAACTTTTAGAATTTTAATTTAAAGCTTCAGTTACGCAGATATATAATTTTAATGAAAAAAGAAACGCATAGTTGCGGTAAACAATGCCTAACCATATTTTTAGAAATAATTTCTACAGGCAAATTGAGATTTTCAGTTTGTAATTAAAATTAAAAATACAGATTTTTAGATGTTTATAACATATAAGAAATATTGAATATAACATAATACGAGATATGTTATTACACAACATTTCATCGTCTGTCAAGCCTTTATTGACACCACAATATAGTACCATGTAATAATAGTCTAATACGTCTCTTTATTCTTTCAGCTCGCTTTGGGAAGCGTCACATGGTGACTTTCATGATATTCCTTGGTATGGCGAACGCCTACATAATGAGGACCAATATGTCTGTGGCTATTGTCGCGATGGTCAATCATACTGCTATCAAGAACCCTGATGAGGAGATAGAAATCGTGGATGAGTGCGGACAGAATATCAATGAAACCGGCGCTGCCGATCGCGTGAGTAAAACAAAATTCTGCAGTTCTTTTTTTATTGTGAAATTTCGAGAGTTCAGTAGGTAGGAACTGAAAAATGTGTGTCCTCCGTCTTTGCAGAGCGCCGACGGACCATTTGTCTGGGACAACAAGCAGCAAGGCTATCTCTTAAGCTCATTTTTCTGGGGCTACGTTATAACGCAGATACCGTTCGGTATACTTGCCAAGCGTTACGGCGCCAAGTACTTCCTCGGGGTCGGCATGCTGATCAATTCGCTTTTCGGACTGCTAGTTCCAGTGTCCGCGTACTGGGGATATTGGCCCCTGGTAATCGTTCGTTTCATTCAGGGTTTAGGAGAGGTAAGTAACATCTCGAAAATCCCTCACCATTACGATACAATATAATAGTTTGATTGAGACTCGAGAAGAGCGAGCGAAGATGAGAATGTGTGATGTTTCGGGATCGGTTATCTGTTGTGTCCAAATACATACTTTGCTACTTGCAAACAACTTTCATTCGTTCGTAAGTATAAAGTTCACGAATTAATTGAAAAAAAATTTGATAAAGAATTATTTTATTTCAGTTCTTGTCTTCTACATTATGCATTGTCTTGAAAAAACTTTGATCAATAAGATAAGAGTCTCTGTGTATTCGCAGAGATAAATATTTCTTACATTAGCTTTAGCATTATTATTACATTAACATATAATAATATAAGTAATTATAGTCATAATCTTAAAGGATTACTGATCCGTTTGAGTGTGAACGTTTTTTGATTGCACGGGTGTATTTCCTTCCCCCTAGGAATGGATTAATCCCTATTGCAGGGTCCTATTGTGCCTTGCACGCACGCAATGCTGGCGAAGTGGATACCGCCTAACGAACGGAGCAGGATGGGTGCCTTTGTTTATGCCGGTAAGCTCGTTCAATGCGATTTCTTCTTCCTTTATGTAGCGATTTGTCGCGTATACCGAGTCGAGAGCTAGTTCGCCGCGCGAGAATCCTCTCTGTCTCTGGGGCATTTCGAGTCTGCATCGAGTCGCTACTGTGGGTGCGCGCGCTTCTTGCTGCGGCGGGATTTGTGGACCGTGGACCTTTTCAATTTCTTGAGTTATCTTCATTTTTAACCATTCACTCCCACAAGGTCTTTTTTTTGTTGGTAAAAATAGAAAGAGCATAAGGATGATTGGACGCCTGATGACGATAACTAATCACATTTTTTTTGCATGTTTCTCTCTTTCCATCGATAGGCGCACAATTCGGCACGATAATATCCATGCCGTTGAGCGGTCTGTTGGCCGACTGGCAATTAGTAGGCGGTTGGCCATCTATTTTCTACGTGTTTGGTGTTATCGGTACCGTCTGGTGCATAGCGTTTCTCATATGGGTCTATGAGGATCCCGAGCAACATCCAAGCATCACAGAAGACGAGAAGAAGCTCATACTCAGCTCTCTCTGGGGTAGCGCCGGCATTTCCGTGAGTTCCTTTCGCATTTCTTCGCTGTTAATTAATTTATCTCAATATTTATTTTAATTTATCACGTTAATCGAAATATTTATTTTAATCTCTATTGTCTGTTGTAATAATATATCTCTTTTAGTAGCCAAACTGAGAAAACTAATATTCTCTCTTCTTTTAGTCATCGCCTCCCGTGCCTTGGAAGGCCATTGCAACTTCGCTACCATTTTGGGCTATCTTGATGGCGCACATGGGTCAGAATTATGGATATGAAACGTTGATGACTCAGCTTCCGACATTTATGAAACAGATTCTCCATTTCACTATCCAGAAAGTGAGTGATATATTTAAATTGGAGGGAAAAGAGTTTTCCACAGTTTCCCCGCACGAAGCTAATCGTTTGTCTGTATGGTTTCAGAATGGTATCTATTCGGCACTTCCATACTTTGCCATGTGGCTCTTTTCCATGTTTATCTCTCACGTCGCGGATTGGATGATCTCTTCGGGAAAATTTACTCACACTGTGACTCGCAAGATCGTTAACAGCCTCGGCCAGTTTTCACCGGCTTTGGCATTGATTGCTGCTTCGTATACCGGTTGCAATGCCTGGTTGACAGTAACCATTATTACAGTAGGCGTCGGTCTGAATGGCGCTATTTATTCAGGTTTTAAAGTAAATCACCTCGACATCTCTCCGAGGTTTGCTGGGATCTTAATGTCCTTCACAAATTGTATCGCCAATCTCGCTGGACTTCTCGCGCCGATTACCGTTGGAGAGGTTATTGCTAAATCGGTAAATATATATGTAATTGGTCTCTTAAAACTCTAATTAATTAAGTAATTGAACATACAATATCTATGTGATGCTATTATTTTCAGCCATCGCATGCCAAATGGAGGATCGTGTTTATGATCTGCGCTGGTATTTATATCTTTTGTGCGACATTCTACGCAATTTTCGGTTCTGGTCAAAGGCAAGCATGGGACAATCCAGATAAAGATGACGACAAGAACGAGAAGAATGAACTGGACGGTGTAAGAATTGTGAACGAGACTCAACATTGACAAGTGAATATTTTATCGATAAGAGTCAGTGATGATGCGAGGAAATTAACACTGACGACGTGACAATTGTGTCCACTTGGCCATTTCTGTTTATGCACATTCATTCCCTCCCTATTATTTAGCCATTCGAAACAAATCGAGTACATTAAGACATTTAAGTTAATCTCAGAATTGTATTTTTCTTTTTCTTTTTACCGTAATAATATAAAATTTTTCATGCTAATTGTCACAATTCGCGTTGTAGGTATGTCTTCATACTTTTGTATTGGATTGCAAAAGTTGTACATCAATTGCTTTAATGTTATATTGTGAGTTTTGTGTGAAAGACAATTCGTATGTGTAAGAAAGAAAGAGGAAGCGAGAGAGAGAGAGAGAGAGAGAGAGAGAGAGAGAGAGAGAGAGAGAGAAAGGTATATGTAGAATATACTCATAACCAAGCTACCGTTATAAGCTTCGGTTCACGTCATTCGTTGTATTTTATAATTTATAAATTTTTACATAATAATTTCGCGTATTATGTAGAATTAGAAAGTCGCACTTCAAGAACTGGCATGTTAGAGAAACGATGGGAGAGATGATTCTCAAAAGAAATTTAAAAAAAGCGAAAACTATAACTTGTAGATAAGCAAATTTCCATGAACTTACCGGAGATGTCATGACAACAAATAAATCAAAGCGGGTATGATTTTGACGAGATTATAAAAACCGTTGTTTCTTAATTGTATATCGAAAGTATCTGTACAATTAAGATGTTTAAATTCAAAATTAATCAAATTGTATATCGCTGTTTGAATATACGAATGCGAGAGAAACAGTTTAAGTTTTTTAAGCGCAATATTAAACTCATTTGTGATATACGGCATTGTTATTCGCGCAACATTAGCTTTAACAGAGTCGATATACGACGTGTATCCCAATAGCATCTGCAATCTCGTTCCACATTCGAATAAAACTTTTTAATCTCGGTCTTCCTACTTTGTAATAGCGCATTAGCTGCTTTGCTATTTTTTTTTTAATGGGATGTATGCGCTAAGATTCATAGGATAGATTTAATTAGATTCACGATGATCATGTCGGAGAAGGATTTGTCTTAGTGTTTCCCAATGCTTATCTTCAGGGTAGATTTCGTTGTTTGTAACCTGACAAACTTGTGGCAGCAGTATTAGAGCAAAGGTCCTCATCGTTCATCTTTTTTTAATACATCACTTTTTACTGTAACTACTGCCATTTTGTATTGCGTGCGTGGCTTGGGTAAAAAGGGTGATAATAACGACAAATCCCATTTTTGTCGCGGGGCGAGGGAGAGGCCGAAGGCCTTTACCTGTAATCGAGGCGTTGCAAACAGCACAGTGTATACAATACAAGAATGGTGTTTATACATATTGTAGATATTTGCGCGTAAGAACCCTATTAAGTTATAGTTGTAGGTATTAGATGAGTTACTGCTCATAGTTATTTATATAGCGTTCACAAAGAACAAGAAAAGAATCATTACCGCCAGCCTAAAATAGAAATTATCAAACTGAATGGTTTCGCACTTATACATATAGTAGAAAGCATTTTTTTTCATATTTGATAAGCCTCTTTTTTTCATAAGCTGCACAAACCGAATGATAAATCTGACGACAATTGTAATTTCTTTTTCTATACGGTCTCGAGTATCGAGGCTACCTAATGAAATACGTAATCGCGCTACACGCTCGCGAGGATAAGTCTGAAACAATCGAACTGTCTGAAAATGAATTATTAAATCATATGTATTAAAAATATTTGTTGGCTTATTCATCTTGTGATTTTATACGAAAACTTTGGAAATAAGGTAACGGCGTACGTTAATTGTTAGTAGAAGGGAAGATGGATGCGAGTGCGTCCTGTGATCGTGTATCTACAAGTGCCTTCGACAAGTGGCGTTTGTTTTTCTTTTTATAAATAATGTACTCTTAAAATAAATTTTCGCGTTACGTCTACGGAGAAAAAAAAGTCAGTGTTTGCGAATATTGTTTTGAACTCTCACAAGTATGCGAATTTCCATGTGAACTTGAGAAGATGTTAATCGAAAATTACTTTACTGCATCTCTTTACTGTAGCTTAACGCGATTAATACAAAAATCATGAATGTAAATCGATTTGAAAATGAATTCGATGGGAGATATAACGAGAAAGTTACCCCACGCTTAGATGATAAAGTAATTTAATGCAAAATTTCGCAAACTCATATTTTTATACAAATATTTATATGTAATATACATACGACGATACACGATGTTACAACACGATGTTAAAACATATTTTTATTGTTGGGATTGTAAAACATATGTGATAATAGAACTGCAAGTGAATAAAATAAGGTACAGCTGTAATAAATTTTTAGTTATTTGTTATTATAGTTTTATTAATATGCTATTTTCTTTATAAAGTTTGTATGAAATGTTTTATAACAAAACGTTTGTATTTCTTTTGGGAACAAAATACTATATCGCTTTAGT